>NC_058133.1:303008841-303086524 GCF_016433145.1 Gracilinanus agilis
GGGGAAAAAAAAACCTTTCAACTGAAAAAGGAAATAATTAGCTTCAAAAGGTGAGTGATCAGATAAGGTTTCTCTGTATCATCTTTGGAAAGGAAAAACCTAAACAAAATAGACCAAAACCTATTCTCTTCCTCATGGATTTACTAAATCCATAAAATGATATGAGGCCATTCCAGTGTATAGAAAATAAGAGCCCATATTTCTGTTATTCTTTATGCAATTAAGAGAAAGGGTTCTCTGACATAAATAGTTACATACTTTGAAATTCCTTCTCCATTCTAGCTTTGAGGCAAATTTTTATGTAAATGTTAATTTTCAAGTCATTTAATTATTTTCTCAATCTTTAGTCCTCAGAATAGCAAATTTATAAAACATTCAAATATGATTTTAAAGACTCCTTTCAAAATCAATATAATAAAACTGACTTAAACAAAATATAATACGAAGAATATAAAATTTACTTCCTTTTGTTCTTTCAGAAAATAATGGATTAACATTGTTTTAATAAACTTTGTCATATCTATATTGTAAAGTATGTGTAATTTCCATAGGCATAAAGCAGAAAATTATTCAAATTTGTACTATGGAAATGAAATGAACATTTTTCTCCTTTTAAAATCTAATTCAGTTTCCTACTTGTATTCACCTTGGTGACTTATTTCTGTACTTCCAATTTAAACCTAAACTTTAAAGATGTATTACCTTACTATGTTGTTTTATAATGATCATTTGATGCTCAAAAAATTATGCTTGTGAAGCCATTAATTCACATTTACCTTAAATTGAAGCTGTGAAAACTTTAGTTTTTTTGTTATTTTTTAAATTATAAACTTCAACAATACCTTGGCAATTCCTATGTAATTGGTTACATTTTGTCAAATTATATTACGTTAAAGAAATTGTACTTTATCACATATGACAGTGAGATAAATATGTTATAACTCCCTTTTGCTCTAAGAAGAAACCCAGCAAACTGGCACAGCTGTTATGATATTGACTTTTGGTTCTCAGGAATGATGGGATATATTCAGGGAGAGAATCTTCATTTCAACTATCTCTATTTAGATGCAAGAAGTAATTTCCTTTTTAAAATTGCATCTAAATATTGTGTGAGGTCAGAAATGATAGTAATGGAGCAATGGTTTCATCTTAACACCCTTCATTAGTTCCTTCATTTCCTTTGCATTATCACATTTCTTTGACATAATCTGTGTTAAATATTGGGGAATGAATAATATCTTACATTTAAATATCCCTCTAAGGGTTAAAAGGTGCATTTCCTAATACTTTCCTCTGAAGTCTCTATTTTGGAGATGAAGACCAAGTATTAGAGGAGTAATAAGATGACCTATTAATGGTCATACAGCTCTGATAAATGTTAGAGAAAAGTTTTGAGGTTTATGGTTCCTGAGTTCAATTTCAAGGCTTACCTATATTATATAATATTGTGCTAATTCAGAGAAACATTGTTAAAGGACTTTCTTATCTCATTATATATATATATATATATATATATATTAATCAAAAGCTATCTTATACTATTTTTAAAATATAATGCTATAATAAAAATAATAATTTATTTATACAATGCTTTATCAAGCCCTGGAGACAAATATAGGCCTTTGAAAAGAATTGTAATAGAGTGTTATTCATATCAGGTAATGATTTGTTTTTGTTTGTTTGTTTGTTTTCAAAATGGGCCCAGGATAGACACTGTATATATTTTTTTGAGGTAAGTATGAAGTTCAAAATAGAAATGGTGAACTACAGGTATTAACCTATTAGCTGTTATTTTTCTGTAGCAACTCATAAAATCATCTAATAAGGAATATCATCTTCAATTGTTGAAGGTGTATATATACAATGAAGAAATAATCACAAATACTTTCAATATTAAAGTAGTTGATTCAAATCCATTGTCCTTCCCACTTTATACTTCTTTAGGATTTTTTTGCTTAATGGTTTTGAAAAGATATTTATTTTTATTATGTTAAATTATCTGGCTTTGTTCATTATTATTTTTATGAACATGGCTATGACACTTTGTATATTTTTTGTATCAGTCTTTGTTTTAATTATACTCCCTGTGAACTTAATAGATTTAGAAACAAAAAAGAAATGATAAATGGTTGCTGATCCAATTAGGCCAATTTCAACATGAGCATTGAAGGCAGAGAGATAAGATCTATGGAATAAATCTTTGTGAAATTTCTGGTGCCTCATGGGAAATGCAATGTCAAATATGCTCATCATATGGAAGGTGTACCATTTGTAACTAATTTTCTTATATTGTGTTATAAAGAAATGGGTAAATTTTGGTTAAAAGGAGAGATAAAGGTGATGATGTGATTGGAGGAGGACTGAAGGAGATAGCTGAGTGTATGGAAGAGATGAATGAGGTGGTATATAGGAAGGTAGGGGAATGACAGGGAGTATACAGGAGGGCAGCTTAAACAGGCTTATTCACCAAGGCTAGATACAGAGGATATTGGGGAGATAGGCTGAACCCTTCAAGCAGGGAAAGTATCTCTAAGGTACAGGGGATTGGGCCAGTCAGAAATGTTTTATATCTAGCTGGAGGACTTCTCTTGTTAATTTCTAAGTCCCTTGAGGGAGGAGACAAAAGGGCTTCTCCCTTCCAGTGAAACTGATGGCTGCAGGAAGTCTCGGATAGGTACTTCCTGCCAAGGTAGATGCTTGAGGTTCCCTCAAGGAATAAAAAGAAAATAATTCCTTCCCTCTTTAGTCGTTGCCTTAATCTTCGATACAATGATTCACCAGAAACTTGTATAGGTAACAAAGGGGATTTATTAAAGTCAGGAATAATCAGAGGGAAAGGGGTTTTAGGTTTTCTAACTGCTGCTATTGAGAAGACTGGATGGTGGAGGATGGGTTGCAGGAGAGGTTTAAACTGAGAGAGTCTGGCTCTCCCAGTCAGGAAGGTTTGACTGCCTTTGAAGTAAAATATTTATCAAATCACTAAATTGGGGTTAATTTGTTTAGGATGCCCTACTTGCCTACAGAATCTAAACACACAATGTCCAATCACCAAGCCACCCTTCCTCCAAGGGCCCAAAAGGAACTTCAAGGAAATAGCAGAGATGTAATGAAGAGATCAGGGAGAGGTCCATAGAAATTAGATAGGTCCAAATTTCCCCAAGTCAAAATAAGCACAGACCAATGCCAAAGCCAAAGGCCAAAGCCAAGCCGAAAAGCCAAAGCCAACAGGCTAAGCCCAAACCCAAAGAGCAGAAGCCCCCAGGCAAAGTGAGAGCCAAAAGGCAAAACCCCTGTCAGTTAGACTTCAACAATTCAGGCTCCAACTGACTTTCTGAAAATTCTAAAACCTCCAACTGCCTTTTTGTGACAGTTTGAAATTGCAGAAGCAAAAGGCTTCTGCTAGCAATCTTGCATAACAATTGCTAATGAATAACTCTAATCAATGAAAAAAGCTAATCTTATAAGAAATCTGAAAAAAAACCTTAACAAAACTGCAGTTGATTCATTCTAGTAGCATATGTATTCAGCAATATTACTATTTCATCAGTTTCATGTAAACCATAGGTAATCATTTTCTTTAATCAATATTTTTAGGTTTTACTATTCATTTCTTTTTGCCATTATTCATATCAGCTTATCATTCATTAATTAAAAAATATTTAAGAAGTATTTGCAATGGGCACTGCCTATTCCAAAGTCATTATTCCATATTTCTTGATATAGATTTTTTTTAAATTTTTTAAACTCTTAACTTCTGTGTATTGACTTATAGGTGGAAGATTGGTAAAGGTAGGCAATGGGGGTCAAGTGACTTGCCCAGGGTCACACAGCTGGGAAGTGTCTGAGGGTGGATTTGAACCTAGGACCTCCTGTCTCTAGGCCTGGCTCTCAATCCACTGAGCTACCCAGCTGCCCCTTATATAGATTTTTAAAAATGAATTACATTTTCCCTCAATTGGAAGGGGACAGAGGACACTTTAAAATTTTATTTTAATAGTTTATGTTTTCATTATAATTTGAATAATGATCTGAAAGTATTTCTCTTGGCTTTACTTTATTTGGGAGAGTTTATTAAGTTTTATTCTCATATTTTAATATTATTCACCATAAAAGCTAACATTTATTTAGAACTTGCTACATACCAGACAGTGTGCTAATGGTTTATAATTATAATTTCATTTCACAATGATTTTTTTATATTTACATGTGATTTTAGATTTAATAAATTATAAAATATGTATTTGTTTTATTATTAAAGAATAGGAAGTGCATTATATTTTATGTTTAATATGTGTTTTGAAAAAAGTGTTTTTTTAAGGTCCAAGGAAGAGATATATGCAATTTCAAATGAACTCTGAAAAATAAATGGAGTCAGAGTAGTGATTTCTGGAATTTGTTTGCATTTTTTGTCCTAGTAGGGGTTTACCTATAAATTGGTTAAATATCACATAAAATTCCACAGAAAAATAAATTTTCCACTAGAGTAATTTTGTTTCTTTTGAATTAAATATTTTTATTTTGAAAAGATGTGTGGATAAAATATTGAAAATAAGGTTAACTAATGTCCCATGAGTATTATGAAGACAAAACAAAGCATATGAAAATTAAACGTTTTATATGTATGTGTATAAATATGTTTGTTTATATTTACATAGAATTATAAAATAAAAAGTCATTTTTACAAATCTTGAGATTAGTAAAAAAAATTAAATAATACTGAATTGGCTTTTTGGAGGTTAGCTGAATTGTGATGTCTAAGCACAGTTTTACTTTATCACTTCAGAATGGAAGTAAAAATGCCGAGTAAAATAACAACAAAAAAAAAAAAAAGGGAAAAGGTTCTATGGTTGCTTTCCTCAGCATCCCAACTCCCACAAGTTAGGCCTGAAAAGTGGCTCAGGTGGTAGGGGGAAAGCCAGAAGGCAGTCCTGTGAAAGTACAGAGAATCCTCAGTTCCCTCTTCTAATTGGTCAACCAGCAGTCTTGCTCCACTGCACTTGAGACAATCTTGAAAAGGAACTGGGTGTTGTGATTAGAAGCTCCTGTGTGAGACATTAAAAATTTTGTTCCCCATCAAAATCATTGAATTGTGTGCCTTATTACAACCTGCCTTATGTACCCACCAAGAGGCTCTAGTTTCCCATCCTTCCTATTTATGCTGTGGAAACATATATATTTGTGGAATAACTTATGCACCATTTAGAACATTGTAAGCCTCCCCTTAACCAGAAGGGGTGTAAAAGATGGGGCACCAAGGATGTTAAAATGAGACCTAAATGGTTTGTGGGTACACACACTGGGTTGAAGGAGAGACAGGACCAACCAGGATAGGGAGACCAGGGTTTACTGCTAAGCTGTTGTTAACTGACAGGAATGGCAGTTAGGCCAATGGTCACCCAGCTCACCACTAGGCCAGGGTCTATGGAACTAGCAGGCAAAGGTAAATGTTTTAACAGTTTAAGAGTAACTAAATAAAAGATGGGATAGGGGATTCTACACTTGAAAACCTAAGGGGCAAACCACTGGGGCAAGGGGAGGACTTGACTAATCTAATCTAATTAACCTAAACCAGGCAGGGCCCAAAGGAGCAGTAAAGGAGTTACTGGGAAGGCTGCTTCAAACCTGGTTGCAGCCAGGTTTGATCAGCACAGCTAAAGGGCCTGAGGGTGGCTTAGAGGGTTCTCACAGTAATCCAAAGATAATCACAGGATTCCAGAGCCAAGGTGGTCCAAGGTACCCAAGTAGAGAGAGTGAGCTTGAGATGCTGTCCACCAGATCGCAAACCACTTCCCTTGATGCATCTCTGCAGGTCTTGTCCACTTGCTGAAAGCCTCCACCACTCAGCATCCCTGGGAGTCTGGATGCAGTGTTTCCTTAACTCTGAGATCTCCCAAGGCTAGCAACAGTTTGTGCCAACTACTAATGGAGTCTCTCTCAGAGCACGAGCCCTACTTCCTGCTCCTTCATTCCATCTTGGAATCCTCCAGTCCTTCTCCTGCTAGGTCCAACAGTATTGCTACATAAATTACTAAATAAACCCTCACAACAGGGGCCAGAGATCCATCTGGAAGAAAATTTCTGGTAAATATGAGGCAAGTAGAGAAATGAAGGCTAGAATGGTCTCTTCTTGATCTTAAGCAGAAACCAGCCTTACATCTAGTGTGCCCAGGTCATGTTGAGTTCCAAAAAATAGAACCATAGATTTAGAGCTGAGATGAAGCGTAGAGGCCATCTAGCCCAAAACTGAAGTCCAAAGAGGTTGTGACTTCCCCAATATCTCCCAATAGTTTGATGACAAGGCTCAGATTAGAATCTTAGGTCCACTAAGCTCCAAGTCCAGGGGCCTTTCCACTTTTTTTTGAGACACTCAACTGTGAAACAGCATATCCAGTCATATAATACCAGAACAGTGGCTTGAACCTAAGTGTTGCTTTTTGTGAAATGGTAAATATCTGATTTATGTGTTTTACAGTTTTCTTATAGCAAACTCTAGATATGCTCTGAAGAATTATCAATATAATGCAAATGAACCAGTATTTAACTTCAGAGATTTTTACAGTACTATTTTTGAGAGGAGAGAAACAAATTGGCCTAAAGGGAGAAATAAACAAAATATGGAATAAAATATGGAGTGCTGAAAGTTGACAACTAATTAAATATAAACTTGGTTGTCAATTCACTCACTACTAAAGGTATGGAGTTAGTTGTTTCTTCCTCTGAAGGAGAAAAAAGTGGGATCTTAATATCTTAAATTTTTTATAATACTTTATATGCTTTCATTAGTTCACTTAATCCTTACAATATTGAGAGGAAGGTAGGCCTAGAAAATTGTTTGTCTTAGAGAAAATGAAACTAAAGGCAAAAGTGATTAATGTAAGGTAGTGATTCCCAAAGTGGGTGCCACTGCCCCTAGTGGGTGCTGCAGTGATCCAGGGGAGTGGTGATAGCCACAGGTGCATTTATCTTTCCTATTAATTGCTATTAACATTTAAAAAATTAATTTCCAGGGGGTTAAGTAATATTTTTTTCTGGAAAGGGGGTGATAGGCCAAAAAAGTTTGGGAACCACTGACGTAAGGCAACATAAAGGTAGAATTCATACCTCTGGATTTGGACTCTTGGGTTTTATGTTCTTTACACCATCCTACACTAGAGACATTTACTTCGCACCATTCCAAACATTCCCTCTAATCTTCCCAAGATGGTTTAGTGACACTGGGCAAGTCTCTTCAAATCCCAAGATGACTCTGTTAAGGCTAAAAGTTTACTTAGCTTTTGCTGATCTGTATTGGTAGGTGCGGTTTCATTATCTTGATTCTCTTTCACCAGTGAAATGACAAAACAGTTTTTTAAAAGTCCTACCTTAGGGACAGCTAGGTAGTGAAGTAGATTGAGAGACAGGCCTGGAAATAGGAAGTCCTGGGTTCAAATCTGGCCTCAGACACTTCCTGGCTGTCTTACCCTAGGCAAGTTACTAAACCTCCATTGACTAACCCTTACCACTCTGCCTTCAAGGTTCCAAGGCAGAAAATAAGGGTTTTAAAGAAGGTCTTTCCTTATAGTTTGTTGAAATCCTACCATTCTTTTGTCACATGTGTGTGATTCCTAACTATGTATTCTTAAGATCCACATGGAAATATAAATAATGTAAATAGTTTTTATATTATATAAAGTATGTATTAATATATAAATTTATGTATTGAAGGAAAAGTGAAAAATGCTCAAAAGGAAAATGCTAAAGAAAAAGTTAGTATCAAAATTAAAGAAATGAAAGATGAAAAGAAGTGTTCTTAATAAATAAATGTTATTGGATGTAAAGAGGAGGAAGATATTGTAAGAAATAAAGAAATCTATGGGCCATGATTCTGAACTGAAAGCTTACTTTATTTGTGTCTAAATAGAGTCAGTGATCCCTTCACACTCAATCCATGATGAAAGAAATCTTGCGGATGTTCACAATTGTTTTTTGTAGGTTTTTGACAGTTGATACAAATCACTGATTAACAATTTTAGTAGGAACATATAAAAGATCCATGCAACCTATATGAAACCAACAAAGTAAATCTATAAAAGGAGAGTCATATCTCTGATTGTCAGAGAAAATATGGGTTTGCAGTTAAAAAAAATACTCCATGGGACATCTGAGATCTGTGAAGAAGTTTGCTGAAATTGGGGATAAGTAATTATCCCCAATGTCAATAAAATCCTTTTTTAGATTTGCTTTGTTGTAAAACAAGAGTAGGCCCTTAAATTGGGGAATGGTTGAACAAATTATGGTATATGCTGGTGATGAAATAATATTGTGCTCAAAGGAATAATAAATTGGAGGAATTCCATGTGAACTGAAAAGACCTCCAGGAATTGATGCCGAGTTAAAGGAGCAGAGCCAAAGAACGTTGTACACAGAGACTAATACACTGGTAAAATCGGATGTAATGGTCTTCTGTACTAGCAGCAATGTAATGACCCAGGACAATTCTGAGGGATTTATGGAAAAGAATGCTACCCACATTCAGAGGAAGAACTGCAGAAGTGGAAACACAGAAGAAAAACAACTGCTTGAACACATGGGTTGAGGTGGACATGATTGGGGATATAGACTCGAAACAACCATACCAATGCAAATATCAACAATTTGGAAATAGGTCTTGATCGATGACACATGTTAAAACCAGTGGAAATGTGCTATGGGGTGGGGGGAAGGTCGGGGGGTGAAGGGGAAAGTAAGAACATGAATCATGTAACAATGGATAACTTTTCTAAAAAATAAAAATTATTAAAAAATAGATTAGCTTTATTGGTTTTGTGTAGCGTACAAGGATTCCTTTTAGAGGTTCCTATTAAAATCTTTTGCAAAGCTGATTTCAATACAAATTAGTACAGTTTTTCAAATATTACTAAGATTTCCAAGAAATCATACTATATTGAATTTCAGACACTTTAGCTTTAAATATGTCACATTAGAATCATATTTGACATACAGAATTATATAACCTATTGCTTTCTGAAAACTTTTCATTTTAGTTTCTTTAGGAGGATCAGATTGTATTAGGAATCTAACCCTATAGATGAAAAAATAAGCAACAATGTTTTTGCAAATAAATATCTCCAACCTTCAGTCACATGATTACACAAACTATTAACTACTGAGAGACAAATTGTTCTCCAATTAAAATGAAACTTCAAAAGGATGCAGAGACATGTAATTACCGACTGTAAACAAAGAATAGTTTATACCAAATGAGTTGCCAATAGTAAAATATATTTGGTTGTTAACCACATAAAAATTTCAAGAACTTCAATTACCAATTCACTTGATTGTTTGGGCTATGGAAATACTAAACATTTAACTAAAACAGTCACATCTTATGATTTGCATTATGCTCACATCTTCCATTGACCACTTGCTCTGATTATAAAAATCTGGTTTAAAATGGGAAAAAAACAACAACACCAGATTAAGGATTATAACAGTATCATCACTGGTACTTTCAGGCATAAGTTTTTGTTTGATGTTCCTTGGTCCTCCTCTGTTCCATGTGTTCTTTGTTCATTATATGGATAGAAGCTGTCAATTGTAATTTCTTTTTTCTTTTTCTGTTTACTCATTTTTCCCTTCTTCCCCCACCCCACCCATCATTGGCTGCATTCTTGCTCCTCTGTTTATTTGCTGGATCTGTGAGTTTGGGCTATTCTGTCCTGAAGGGGCTTCTTTGCTCTGCTGATTAACTGGATTAGGCTAATGGAGATAACCTATTGTATTAATGGGCTCTGAGGCCAAATATTCCCTAGCTGCCACCATAAGCTAAAGGTGAAGGTGAAGGTGTGGAGGATGAAGGTAATTACCTTGATTCTACTCTTCCTTTTCGCCAGCTGCTTCCCTGCTAGCTGCCAGGTCAGAGCCCTAAGATTCCCATGGTGATACAAAAGTACTCTGTCATGGATGCAACCTTTGCCCTGGGATCCCAGTCATCCAGATTTGTACCCTGTGTCTCAGTGCAGTAGATATGGGAAGGGTGTTGGAGATTGAGCTTTTCTGCCCTCTGAAGGTTTATCTACACTATTGCTAGATGGATTAAGTCAGATGAGCTGATCTGAAGACCTGGATGTGCCCTTAGGCCAAAACCTCCAGAGGCAGAGGCCCAAGATGGAGAAGTGGTGTCTGAAGGCTGCAACCAGGCTACTCTTCTCTCTATCCCTCTCCTCAAGCTACCTCCCTGCCAGCTGTGATCAGAGCCCTGATCCTCAAGTAGCTGTGGTAGCAAGGCACTCCAATTGGACTGAAGCCCTTGTCCCTAGATCTCAGCAACTGCCCAAGTCTCAGCACAGTAGGTGGGAGAAGGACACTTGTACCTGCCTTCTTTATTTTCCTTAAACTCAAGAATTCAACCTTCTCTATATATCTTTTAAATTGAATCAAGCAGAAGGGTCCCTGGCTCTCTCTTGTTGTATTTTGTTTTGTGTCCCCCTTGAAGAGCTTTGTTTTTTATTGGTGTGGAATAATTTTCACAGATGATTTGATTTTGCTGCTTCTAAGGTACCATCTTGGCTATGCCTCCAGATTTATATAGTTTTGACAGAGAAAGGTTGAGGTTTCCTCACTAGTATAGTTTTAGTGTCTTTTTCCTCCTTAAGTTTCTTTAAAAATCTGGAGGGTATATCATTTGATATATGTATGTTAGGTACTGATATTATTTCATTGTCTATACTGCCTTTTATCAAGATGTAATTACCTTCTTTACTTCTCTTAATCAGATCCATTTTTGCATTAACTTTGTCTGAGAATGTGATTGCTACTCCTGCTTTTTTTCTAAGTTGAAGCCCAATAGATCTGGCTCCATTCACTTATATTTACACTATGTGTGTCTACCTTCCTCAAATGTGTTTCTAGTAAACAACATATAGTAGAATTGTGGTTTTTAATCCATTCTACTCTCTGCTTCTATTTTATGGGTGAGTTCATCCCATTTACATTCATAGTTATGATTTCCCCTTTAATCCTGCCCTTTTACTCTGTCCCTCAACCCATATGTTTTTCTTTTAATCACTCCCCTCATTTCTTCTCCTTTAGACTATTTTTTGTCCTACCACTACCTTTTTATTCTCCTCCTACTTCTCTATACTGTCTTTTAATCAGCCTCCTCCAACTTCCCCCTCCCTTATATTACTCCACTCCCCAAAACCCCCTTTCTTATTCTGCTTTTTATTCTTCTTATTCTATTTTATGCTTCTTATTCTACTTCTTATTCTTACCTTTCTGAGCCAATTGCAATGATAGTAAGTTTAGTATTACCTGTAACCACCATCAACCTCCCCTCGACTGTAATAGTATTTGCCCCTCCTGAACTTCTTAGTGTGATATAATTTACTCCACTTTACTTCTCTCTTCCCACTTCTCTTATTACAATCCTATTTTTCACCCCTATTTTTTATTTCATCCTAAACAGCTTACTACCATACCATCTGTTTCTGTATACTTCTTCTAACTACTATGATAATAATGACATTTTAAGAGTTATATACATCATATTTCCATATAGGAATATAGACATTTTGACTTTATTGAAGCCCTTAATGTTTTCCTCTTTCTTACATTTTTATGATTCTTTGAATTTTGTATTTAGACATCAAATTTTGTGTTTAAGTCTGGTCATTTCTTCAGGAATGCTTGGAAATCTTCATTTTATTAAATTACAATAAATTCTCCTAAAATAATATAGTCAGTTTTGATGGGTAGGTGATTCTTTGATTTAAACCCAGTTCCCTTGCCTTCTGGAATATCTTATTCCAAGCCTTGCAGTCCTTCAATGTGGAAGTGTTAGATACTGCAATCTTTACTGGGGTTTGTACAGATGGGATTTATGCAAAGTGGATGGGACAAAAGAAGCCAGAGAAAGATTGGCTGAGATTTGGTGACAGTTACTGGCAGTTGAGACCAGAGAGAATTCTGAGAAATTCTCATGAGGAGGAAAGAGGAGAAGGAGCTTCCAAGAGGAGGACATCTGAGCTCGAATCCAGTCCTGAGGGCTTCCTGAGGATCTTTCTTTGGACATTGATACTCCGATTCCCTGGTCAAAGGCATCCCATCACTTTTCACCCATCATGACTTCAAAAATTGATTTAGATAAGTTTTTGGACTTCATTTTGGAAGCAATCTCTTAGTCTCCTTCCCCCATCCCCCAACCTTGCTGAGAGACCCTTTCTGGTCTAACTTACAATTATAGAAAGGATAGAAATAGAAATAGAATTAGAAGGAGGAGAAGGAGAAGGAGAAGGGAGGGGAAGGAGAAGGAGAGGGGAAGAAGAAGCTTGGGAGTGGGAACCTCAAAGGTTCCCTCCTGAGTGAGGACTTCATAGGAATAGAGAAGAGTGCACCCCAAATCCCTCTGCCCTTCACCCTTTTCCCCAATCCCTAAATTATGATTAATGAAAGCCATTTATTAGTCAGATAGCATTCCAGAATGCCTGAGAGGCAATGAGAGAGAAATGAACCACAGCTTGAACTAGATGCCTCCATCTTGGAGCCAGACCACACACTGTGAAGTTGACTGACATTAGGGGAGGCTTTTGTGAACCCAGCCCTCATTCAGAATTGAATTGGGGTACTACATACCTCATCTTATTAAGCATTGCCCCAACTCCTGTGGGGTGGCATAACCATCCAGGTCACCCAGTTTCAGGGTGACACCCCCCAGAAGTCTCCTAGAGTATATTCTTTGGGAGGGGAGAGCTAGAAGAGAGTCTCACCTCAAAACTTCCTCTCCCCTCCATCCCTAACAATGGTTTACTGGCTCTCCTTTATTATTATAGATTCCATATCTAAATTGTTTCTTTCTGCCTGCTTGCAGTACTTTCTCCTTGACCAAGGAGATCTTGAGCTTTGTTATTCATGGGAGTTACCATTTGTGGATTTATTATAAGAGATGTTTTGTGTAGTCTTTAAATTTCTATTTTACCTTCTGGTTCAAGAGCATAAGGGTTGGTTTTCTTGAATTATTTCGTACAATAAGATTTCTAGGTTTTTCTTCCTTATCGTAACTTTAACTTAGTCAGTAATTCTTTGATTGTCCCTGTTTCACTAGCTTTTGCAAGTAGCCATCCTCTACAAACTGTAGCAAGATGGTGTTCAAACTTTAGAACCCCCAAAGAAGGTATGAGACAGTTGGATGACTGTTGGACCAGCTCTATAAAAAAGGAGATAACACCCAGGCAAACTAAATTAGTCCTGAGTGGTGGGTGGTGAGGGTGGAAAGGGAGGTAACTCTCCATTTGAAACCTAGGAACTTCACCAGGATTTGTGTTAACCTGATCCACATTGCTGAGTCTACCAACTTAGGTCTATACCTATCATGTTTTTACTCTCCCCTCCAACCTCCACAAACCCCCACCCCTATAGCCAATGCATATTTCCACTGCTTTTACATGTGTCATTGATCAAGACCTATTTCCATATTATTGACAGTTGTACTGGGGTGGTCATTTAGAATCTACATCCCAAATTATATCTTTATCAATCCATATGTTCAAGCAGTTGTTTTTCTTCTGTGTTTCTACTCCCATACTTCTTCCTCTGAGTGTGAACAGAGTTCTTTTTTTTAAGTCCCTCAGAATTGTCCTGGATCATTGCATTGCTGCTAGTAGAGAAGTACATTACATTTTATTTTTACATAGTGTATCAGTACCTGTGCAAAATATTCTCCTGGTTCTGCTCCTTTCACTCTGCATCAATTCCTAGAAGACTTTCCAGTTTATATGGAATTCCTCCAGTTCATTATTCCTTTGAGCACAATAACATTCCATCACCAGCATATACCACAATTTGTTCAGCCATTCCTCAATTGAAGGGCATACCCTCATTTCCAGTTTTTGGCCACCACAAAAAGCACGGCTATAAATATTTATGTACATGTGTTTTTCTTTATGATCTCTTTGGGGTATAAACCCAGCAGTGATATGGCTAGATTAAAGAGAAGACAGACTTTTAGTGCCCTTTGGGAATAGTTCCAAATTGCCATCCAGAATGGTTGGATCAATTCACAACTCCACCAGCAATGCTTTAATGTCCTAATTTTGACACTGTTGTGAGGGTTTATTTAGTAATTTATTTAGCAATAGAGTTGGGCCTAGCAGGAAGGACTGGATGATTCCAGGATGGAATGAAGGAGCAGGAAGAGGGCTTGTACTCTGAGAGAGACTCCATTAGTAGTTGGCACAAACTGTTGCTAGCCCTGGGAGATCTCAGAATTAAGGAAACCCTGCATCCAGATTCCCTGGGATCCTGAGTTTTGGAAGCTTTCAAAGTGGATAAGACCTACAGAGCTGCACCAAGTGGAGAAGGGGTTTGGGATCTGGTGGACAGCATCTCAAGCTCACTCTCTCTACTTGGGTACCTTGGACCACCTTGGCTCTTGGCATCCTGTGATCATCCTTGGATAACCATGAGCCCCAAAGCCACCCTTGGGCCCTTTTGCTGTGCTGGCCAAACGTGGCTGCAACCAGGTTTGAAGCAACCTTCCCAGTGACTCCAGGACTGCTCCTTTGGGCCCTGCCTATCTTAGGTCAATTAGATTAGAGTAGTCAAGTCCTCCCCTTGCCCCTGTTGTTTGCCCTTTAGGTTTTCAAGTGCAGAATACCCTATCCCATCCTTTTTAGTTACTCACAATTAAACAGTATAAACTTTTACCGCCTGCTGGTTCCATAGACCCTGGCGTAGTGGTGAGCAGGGTGACTTTTGGGACCAACTGCCATTCCTGTGCCAGTTAAAATAGTGAAACCTGGACTCCCTATCCTGGTTGGTCCTGTCTCTCCTTTAACCCAGTGTGTGTACCCACAAACCATTTAGGTCACATTTTAACATCCCTGGTGCCCACACTTTTACACCACATCCCCTCCGACATCTACTTTCTTTCTAATTTTAGATGTCTTTTTTTGTTTCTGTAAAACCTTTTTAGTGTAATACAATCAAAATTATCCATTTTGCATTGTATAATGCTCTCAGACTCTTGTTTGGTCAGAAATTATTCCTTTATCCATAGATCTAATAGGTAAACTATTCTATGTTCTATGCTCCCCTAATTTGCTTATAGATTCACTCTTTATGTCTAAATCATTTATTCATGTTGTCATTATCTTTGTATACTGTGTGATATTGGTCTTTGCCTATTCTTAGCCATACGGTCTTCCAGTTTTCCCAACCATGTTTTTGTCAAATATTATGTTCTTGTCACAAAACGTTGAGATGTTTAGATTGAACAAATACAAATTTTCATGTGTTACTGGTATTGTGTATCTAATTTATTCCACTGATCCACCACTTTATTTGATGGATAATCAGTTTTGAATAATTTTTCTGATGCAAAGAGATTGCTATCCAATAACATGTATGCCTACAGTCATGATAATTTGATTGCCTTAGCTTTACACAGAAGAAGAGCATTGTGCTAAGAAAGAAGATATGGCCTAACTTCTATCAGGGCTGCTTGACCTGAGGTTTGTCAACTTTAATATTTATTTTTAAAATTATTTTGCCAATTGTATTTCAATATGCTTAATTTCCTCTGAAATCCATTTAAAAATTATTAATTTAACTATATTATTCCCAGAAATGGTCCATAAATTTTGGCACACTTCCAATGCAGTGTATGACACACATAAAAGTATTATGACACACATAAAAATATTAAATAACTCTGAAGTACCACCTCACATCTAGCAGATTAAAAAATAGGACAGCAAAGGAAAGTGGCGAATGTTGGAAGGGATGTGGCAAAATTGAAAAATTAATGCATTGCTGGTGGAGTTGTGAATTGATCCAAACATTCTGAATGGCAATTTGGAACTATGCCCAAAGGGCTTTAAAAGACTATGTACCTTTGGATCCAGCCATAGCATTGCTTGGTTTATACCCTCAAAGAGATAATAAGGAAAAAGACTTGTACAAAAATATTTATAGCCTTACTTTTTGTGGTGGCAAAAATTTGGAAAATGACAGAATGTCCTTCAATTGGGGAATGGCTGAATAAATTGTAGTATCTGTTGATGATGGAATACTATTGTGCTCAAAGGAATAATGAAATGGAGGAATTCCATGTGAAGTAGAACAACCTCTAGGAATTGATGCAGAGTGAAAGGAGCAGATCCAGGAGAACATTATACACAGAGACTGATACACTACGGTACAATTGAACATAACGGACTTCTCTACTAACAGCAATTCAAAGATACAGAGTAATGCTGAAGGACGTATGACAAAGAAAACTGGCCACATTCAGAGGAAGAACTGTGGGAGTAGGAACTCAGAAGAAAAACAACTACTTGAACACATGGGCTGATGAGGATATTATTAGGGATGTAGATGCTAAACGATAACTCTAGTCCAGCTATCAATAATGTGTAATTAGGTCTTAATCAGTGATACACGTAAAACCCAGTGGAATTGTGTATTGGCTAAGGGGGGTTAGGGAAGTTTAGGGGAGAGGGAAAAAACATGAAACATGCAACTATGGTAAAATATTCAAAATAAAAATAAAAATGAATTAAAAAAAGAATTTTTCAACATGAAAAGAAAATCATTAATTAGGTAGTCTCATCCTGGAAAGATCATCTTAATCCAATACAATTTCACAAACATTAATTTAACACGTATTATGTCAAGGTACTAAGCTAGCTTGTAGAGTTTTAAATGGAAAAATAAAGAAATTACTGTGTCCTTTGAAACTTTTATTCAGTTAGGAAAATACAGCAGGTAAATATATAAATAGAATCAAATATATATGGAGAAAGAGAAAAAATATTTTGGGGTCGTAGTACAATATGGAAATGGCATAATGTTCACATGCAAGAGCAGCTCAAGAAAGGTGTTTAAGAGAGGTAATACTCTTTTGTAATGGCTAGTCAGATATCCTTCCTGCATTTTATTCACTGAAGTTGTCAGTCTGCCCACTTCAGCTCTCATAGTCTCCTATTACAATGGTAATTCAACCCACTGTTATAACAAAAGATGAGGTGACCTGTTGATATTTTTCAAGGCCTGTGACACCATATTAATAGTTATCTGAAGTTATCATATGACTGTTAATTTTTCCTTTTATATGAAGTATGCAGAATCTGAACATCAGGATATGAAAAAGCAAAATGAAGTTAGGATATTGATTGGGGCAGAAAGATTTGAAAGGAAGTCAGAACAGTAATTTTCAGTATAAGAGGCTATTTTTAAATATTCTGAGAGTAAATTATAATATAAATATCCTGGAAATTGCTTTCCAAATGAAATTAACTATGTGGAAAGTGAAATTTATCTGTAATTTTGTATCCATTAATTACATAGAAAATAAAATTATAATTGCTTTGAATTAAAGGGAAAAAATTCTTACTCTGAAAGATAAATAATTAACTGAAAGAATGATGCTTAGAATATTTCCAGATATTGCATTAACAAATTTAAAAAATTACAATGTATAGTGTTTTATCTAAAGTGATTAATTGCTATTTCTTTAAAATAGGTATTTTTGAATATCCACAAACCATGTATTAGAAATCAAATTAAGATTGTTTTAAAGAACAATTATTTGATTATTCCAAAGGTTCTGATTATTATCTGAAAAACCTATAATTTGTGGATTCCAAATTCTGTTTTGAAATGCTTGCAAAACATCTAGTCATGAAGACCACATTTTCATTGCACAGTCTTTTGAATTTAGAAAAAAAGAACTAAAAGTAGAATAAATATACTCAGTTCTCAACAAATGCTTTTGAATATCCACAAATGTGTCGCCCATTATAAGTGTCAGTAGTGATAGGCTACAATTTAAATTACATGATTCTATACACAACCAGCTTCTCCTAAATTACTGCCTCTGTCTAACTCAATTTGGTCTTCAGTTTCTAAAGAAGTAGATTGTTGGAAAAAATTGCCAGCTTCGCCATGTCTAAACCAGACAGCCTGCAGTCATCTATTTATGATCAAATATGAGGGTCACATATATCTCTACTCTTTCTTATTCCTTCAATAAGTACACACTGAAAATAGATTTTGGCTTTTCAAACTCAACAGTTGTGTGTAGGCATGCATACATATAAACACACGTATATAGCATGTGTATACATGTACACACATAACATATATACATATATGCAAACATATAAACCTATTTACACATAAATATTCCATTAATAGCATATACTAAAGTATCATTGTATATGACATATATAAATTAATATTAGGTAATAGGTACATATGTGATTGAGCATGCATATTCAAACACATCTATATACATGTAATGTGTGTGTATATGGCAAAACTAAAACTTTCAAATATGTTTTATATACATATGTTATATATGTGATTGTATAGAAATATATTCTCTTTTTCATTGAGGAAATATTTTCTTTTTTATTAATAGTGTTAGAATATGAATGAATAAAATACTTATTATGTGCAAAACATTTGTCTGAGCACAACATATAAAACTGAAATATTTTAAAATGTTCCTTGCTTTCAAGGGGTTCACATTTTAATAGGGGAAGGCAACACACTTCGATTCCAGCTGCCAGGTCCTGTGGTTCTTAGCGTGCAATAGAAGAGAATATGATAATATGATTTTTCTATAATACTATTTTCCTGATAAAATAACATCAATTTATGATGTTGAATTGCTTGATAATGGCATAGATTATGGTGTCAACAGTTTTCTAATTTAATCCGAGTCTTCAGGACCTATCTTTTCAAGCCCCAACAGAAGGGGTATCCAAACTGAAGCTCCATGAGTATTTCTTCTGAGGATGTTGGCTGTGGTGGTGTAAAATGGAAAGAGTATCAGTGGTTTAAGACGTGTTCCTACACACTGAGTTGTGGGGTTTCCTTCAGATGACTGACAATTGGTGAACATTTGGCAGTGGTGGCTAGGAAAGTGGGTTCCTTCTTCATATTTATTGCTTCCATGAATGATGACAGGCAGACCTAAACTAGAAACAATGTTGGTGGTCTGTGAGGAGTCCACAGTGATCTGAAGATTCTGGACAAGAATTATCGACATTTTCCTTTGGAATACAAAGTAGGACATGAAGATAGGTAGAGAGGAAATAACAGTGCACAGACAGCAGGACACATGAGCTTTGCTGAAAGAGATGGACATTTTATGTAGAATGCAGAAAAAGGAGTGGTTGTTGGGAGTTTAAACTGCCAGGAGCAAGGAGCAGGGTATGTGGCATCTTGGATCCATTTAGCAGTTTTTATCCTGTCTTTGGAGATATTGGGGAGACATTTGGCAAGCATGAGGACTGAGGGAAGGCCTTTTCTCTGTGATTGGGTGGACTAGTCATAGAGTATCTCTAAACCAGTCTGTGGATTTATTGGCTGACAAGGATTTATTCATGTACTTGAACATCATGGTCTCAGATTTGATACATCATCTCCAGGAGCATGAGAAATCCCCTTTGACTCCAAAGCCCACAGCAGTCACTCTTGATTCCCAGGTTTGCTGTCTGTCTGTGCTTTGGTCTGTGAAGCCAGCAGTTGGCAGATCCCTTAGCATTAGCTTACACTAACCTAATCCCATCTTCCCTCCCAAGACTTTATTAAATAGTTTTTTTTATATCTTATAGACTACTTTCCTTCTCTACAACCAATCAAGAACTCACTAACTGAGTTCACAACCCTGGCATCACTTACTCTCAGTTGTGTCCTGTGTTTGTGGGAGTAAGTGTGATTCCCAGTGTATTTGTGAGTCAGGCAGTTAACTCACTTTATCCCAATCATTCTTCATTTATCCCCTTATCCCTCTACTACCCCGTTTGTTTATTTACCCACTACATTTGGCAGCCCAGTGGTTTGGTTGAAAGGGAAAGAGGAAGTTACCTTGTGGGTAGCCAGAGTACACTGGAAACAGCTCTGAAGTCAAAACTCTATTTAAGCTCATCAGAAGTTGAATGAGAGCTGAAGGTTCCAAATCTATTAGGGAAGACTTCTCCCTTCCCTAGTTCATTGAGAAAACTCATGTGTGTTCTCAAACTACTATACCTTTTTAAAAGACCTCAAGAACAAGGTTTTTGTTCAATTTTCTTTTTTTGCTTTTTCTTGTATTTAGCCTCCTGTTTGTTAATTTATTGTTACTGTTATTGGAGTGTTGTTGCATTTTTTCAATATTAGCCAGTCCATTGTGCCTAATAACACTAAGATCATTGTATTAGCACCAAGTTTATTTGTTTTACAAATACTTACTAGAGTGATAATGGAAAATCTTATTGATTGCATTATGTATGATATTTGGCAAGTAGAAATATTTGTTCCCTATCTGGTTTTTAATTGTATAACTAAATAATAGGATGGCAATAGATTGTAAAGTGGCACAACCTATATGGAACATTACTGTCTTGGACATTGTTATTCATATTCCTGTTGTGTTATTCTACGGCGATGTTTTGTATAAGATGTGGTGTCTATCTTATTGTATGGAATACACTATTAAAGTAATTTTAACATGGCTATTCAAAGACTCTGAGGTAAAGCTGATGCTGAAACTTATGCAATTGAAAATAGGGGCAGCTGGGTAGCTCAGTGGATTGAGAGTCAGGCCTAGAGACAGGAGGTCCTAGGTTCAAATCTGGCCTCAGACACTTCCCAGCTGTGTGACCCTGGGCAAGTCACTTGACCCCCATTGCCTACCCTTACCAATCTTCCACCTATAAGTCAATACACAGAAGTTAAGGGTTTAAAATAAAAAAAATAGATAATATGGGGTTATATATTAAGCAGAACAATAACTTTGGTCTGGCACAGTCTAAATATGGGGAAGTATCTGACAACATGGCAAGTGGTGAGAGTAGGATAGAGCAAGAGCATAAGACCCAGGACAGCGATGGCATGCCAATTTCTCTTTTCCCTTTGTGTGACCTTCCTGTAGTTAGAGACATTGGTATATTTCACATTAGGCAGCACTCAAGATTTAAGGCTGAGGATATTGACTCGATTAAACAGAAGGCACCCAAATTCTATGATGAACCGGGTAAATTGATAAAGGTTTTGCGATCTGTGGTGAAAACATATGACCCAGAATTTAATGACTTTTGGGTTGTATTAGGGGAAGTGTTATCAAAGCACAATAGACAAAAATTTGTGGAGGAAACTAAAAGAACTCAAGGTTTGACAGCATGGCTGGAGAATTGGCATGAGCTTGACCTTAACTCAGTTGCAAATTACCACTTGCTGAAATAGGACTGGAAGTCATTTAAAAATGTTCTAGAAAATAATTCTAGAAGGTCAAATGCATGGTCTAAATTTGAGCATACATAGCACACAGGTCAGGAAACACCTGCTACTTTTCTTGATAGGATGATTGAGGTCACAGAGTCAGAATTAGATCTCACCATCCAGGATGATACCAACATAGACTTTGTCAAGAGGATATTTTTACAAAACTCTGTACCTAATGTAAGGAAGTTCTTTTTGGACAATTGCCCAGATTGGGAAATGTTTTCTCTTGATGAGCTGAAACAGAAAGTAACCTATATTCATGCTCAAGAGAAAGATAGAGTGTTAGATGAGAAAGATGCTGTGATGGAAAGTCTTTGTAAACAACTGAAAGAAGCTAATAACAAGGCTAAAGATAAAGAAATTGGTAAAATCAAAGTGGTAGCAGCATTAAGTGCAACAGAAAGAAAAGCTAACACCTACAGAAATAATGCTAATACAAACACCAGGTACCAAGGGCCAAAATGATATTATTTATGCAATAGAATTGGGCATTTTGTCAATAATTGTCAATTTAAGGGTCAATTTGATAGGCAGAGAAATTCTAAGAATTATGGATATAACAATAATTGCAATAATAGATGAAGCAACTGGAACAATAATATCAATTATGGATTTGGTCAACAAAATGGGTTTATTTGCTAAAATGCTTGTTGTCAAGGTATGCAAGCCCAAGCTCCCAAAATAGCTGTTATGCAAGATTATGTTAGGACTGGTACTCAACCAAAGAATAGCCAGGTTGTATCTGGGAACACTAATAATGTGAATCAGAATGGAGAGACAACTTCATTATAAAGGTATACCCAAAGTTCAAAAGTATTTAATCTAGTTAATGGGAATAAAGTGAGTGTTGAAGAAATTGCATGTGTTAAGGATAATGATAATGGAATTATGAATAATGTTAATGGGGTAATTGGTGTTAATAATGATTTGATTGGTGTTAATAATGCTTTAGTTAATAATGGTGATAATTTAATCAATATTAATGGTAATTTAAATGGAATCAATGATAATATATGTTTTGCTGGTGCTAGATTAACTAAATTAAATGATGTTAGTGGTGTTAGTAATAATTTACCAACTGTTAGTAATTTCACTAATGTTTGTAATAATTTGACTAAGATTGATGATAATTTAATTAGTGTTATAAATAATTGTGAGAAAAAGGAAAAATTGTATTGTTAATGGTGTTGGAAATTCTACTGATTGTGTAATTATGGAGAATAAGGGAAATTGTGATTTGATTAAGGATGATTGGATTGTAATAAGGACAATGATACCAGACTAGTGGTGAAAAGGACCAATGAGAGTACTAAATGTGCAAAATCCTGGGAAAATTCTGTCATTCAAAACAATATTAACTTGGATAGACAGGAAATAGCTGAACTATATTCTGATGTTTCTGTTTTAGCTCCTGTGTTGGAAACATTCCAACCTTCCAATACTACAGAATCATATGTGTCATACTATTGAAGACCAGATTTATGACCTTCTGGTTGATACAGGAGTGAGTAAATCAGTTTTGCAAAGTTTTCCTGAGAATTGTAGAGCTGTTGGTACAATGGAAGTTGTTGGTGCTAAGGCAGAGCTCAGAAAGTAGCTAAACTACAACTGAAAATGATAACTTTTGGACCCCTCTCTATGGAGCATGCATTTCTCTGTATGCTGGAATGTCCAATGTATTTTATCAGCAGGGATTCGCTATGTAAATTGTAAGCAACTATATAATGTACTGCAACTAGTGATATATCTTTACATCTTCCAGAGGAATCTTTAAAGGCTTTTCCATTGCTTTTCTTAGGTTCTCACAGAATAGAGGATGACTTAGGTACTATCTATCCAATACCCAAGAATATACCTAAATAGTTGTGATCAATATCATCCACAGATATAAGATTATTGAAATTAGCTACTCTAGTCAGTGTAAAGACAAAGGAACAACCAGTTCCTCGTGTGCTTTAATATCCTTTTACTAAGGAAAAAATAGAAGGTATAAGACCAATCATTGAGTCCCTAATCCAAGGGATAATTATACCTTGCTTTTATGAGTTCAATACACCAATTTTGCCTATAAAGAAGCCAAAATGAGATAAAAGTGACTGACCTGTATACTGATTTATACAAGATCTGAGAGTTGTGAATGATTATGTCATCAAGACACATCCAGTTGTACCAAGTCCAGCTGCTATAATTTCTTCCATTCCAAGTCAGGCTAGATATTTCACCATGGTAAATTTATGCTCTGCGTTTTTCTCAGTACCAAGTCACAAAGATTCTCAAA
This sequence comes from Gracilinanus agilis, assembly GCF_016433145.1. NCBI lineage: Eukaryota > Metazoa > Chordata > Mammalia > Didelphimorphia > Didelphidae > Gracilinanus > Gracilinanus agilis. The sequence continues at coordinate 303,032,369 of NC_058133.1, forward strand.
AGATATTTTCTTTCACTTGGAAGAAAACCCATTGGATGTGGACATGTTTGCCCCAAGGTTTCAAAGACTCACCTAGCCAATTCGCTCAGATTTTAATTTGAGATCTTAAGACAATCAAGTTTAAGCAGAGTAAATTGGTGCATTTTGCGGATGATATTTTTTGGCATTCCCAAATACAAAGGAGTGTCTTAGAGTCTTTTGATTGAATTATACAAGCAAGGGAATAAAATCTCCAAGGCAAAATTACAGTGGCTTTTGCCTCATGTTCAATCTCTTGGATTTGTGTTGTCAGTCACCAAAGAGAATAGCTGACATCCAGAAACTGAGAGCACCTAAGAACACAAAGCAACTGTGAGATATTCTTGGAACTACTGGTTTTTGTTGACAGTGGATTCCTGGATACAGTGAGATCACTAAGTGTTTGACAGATCTGACTAGGAATAAAGAATCAGAACCTCTGAAACTGAAACCTGAATACTGTGTAGCCTTAAATAAATTTAAAGAAACCATTTTGTCTGCCCCTGCTTTAGGAATCCTGGAGTTTGAGACTTGTCTTGTCAAGTAGATTCCCAGGTATTTTATCTTGTGTAGAGTGATTTTAAATGAAGTTTCTCTTTCAAACTCCTTGTCCTGGCTTTTGTTGGAAACATATAGGAATGCTGATGATCCATATGGGTTTATTTTTTTACCCTGCAACTGTGCTAAAGTTATCAACTATTTCTACTAGCTTTTTAGTTGTTTTTGTTTTTTTTTATTCTGGGTATACCATGTCATCTGCCAGGAGTGATGGTTTAGATTCCTCATTGCCTACTTTGATCTGTTAAATTTATATTTCTTCTATAATTGCTACTGCTAGGATTTCTAGTGCAATATTAAATAGTAGTGGTGATAATGGACATCCCTGCTTCATTCCTGATCTAATTGGGCAGGCATCTAACTTATTCCCATTGCAGATGATACTTGCTGATGGTTTTTAGACAAATACTGTTTATTATTTTGAAGACCCTTTTGTTCCTATATTTTCTAATGTTTTCAATAGGAATGGATGTTATATTTTGTCAAAGGCTTTTTCCCCATCTATGGAGATAATCATGTGATTTCCATTACTTTGGTTGCTGATATGATCAATTATGTGGATGGTTTTCCTAGTATTAAACCAACCATGCATTCCTGATATAAAACCCACCTCTTCATAGTGAATAATCTTTGTGGTAAATAGCTGTAGCCTTTTAGCTAATATTTTAGTAATACTTTTGCATTTATATCCATTAAGAATATTGGTCTCCAGTTTTCTTTCTCTGTTTTTGGTTTGTCTGGCTTGGGAATCAGTACCATATTTCATCATAAAAAGAATTCGGTAAGACAACAGTTTTTTGCTGATTTTGTCAAGTAGCCTGTAGAGTATTGGGATTTATTGATCTTTAAATGTTTGATGGAATTTACTTGTGAATTCATCTGGTCCTGGTAATTTTTTCTTGGGGAGTTCTTTGATGGTTTGTTCAATTTATTTTTCTGATATGGGATTATTTAAATATTCTGTTTCTTTTTCTGGTAACCTATGCAATTTGAAGTTTTGTAAATATTCATCCATTTTACCCAGATTGCCATATTTGTTGTCATATATTTAGGTAAATTAGCTCTTAAAATTTCATTTAATACCCTCTTCTTTCATTGTGAGAGTACCCTTTTATTCATAATACTGTTAATTTGGTTCTCTTCTTTCTTTTTCTTAGTTAGATTAACCAATACTTTATTTCATTTATTGTTGTTTTTCCCCAAAATATAAGCTCCTGACCTTATTTATTAGTACAATAGTTCTTTTATTTTCATTTTGTTAATTTCTCCTCTGATTTTTAGGATTTCCAATTTGGCCCTAATCTGAGGGTTTTTAGTTTATTCTTTTTTTTTTTAGTTGTATGCCCAATGCTTTAATTTCCTCTTTCTTTTGTTAATATGGGCACTCAGAGATATAGATTTACCCCTGATCACTGCTTTTACTGTATTCCCAAAATTTTGATATGTTGTTTCCTCATTGTCATTCTCTTCAAGAAATCAGTAATTGCTTCTATGATTTGTTCTTTAGCAGATTATTTAATTCCAATTAATTTTTGACTTGTCTCTTCATGTACCCTTACTAATTATAATTTTTATTACGTTATGTAATAGGCAAATTTATGAATTAAGATTTTAGACATTTAGTGTAAATAGCACCCAGGCTGTCAGATAAGACCAAAAGGTTCTAATGATGGAATAGTGGTAAGGAAGGAAGTCTTTCCTGAGAACTCTGTTATGGGGGGAACAGTGTGATGCTGTTTTAACTGCCTCTAGTGGAGAGCCTAGGAGAGGGGATTTTTCCTCTATCAAGGAGTCATCTGTTCTGCCAGGAAGTGCAGGTGTAGGCATTGATTACAGCTCTGAAAGGTGGACTCTCAGACTGGATAGCTCTCTGCCTCATTCTCCCTTTGGATTAATTTTGCTGAGGACCTGTGTTCTTGGAAACTCTGAATCATTGCTGTAACAGAAGTGAACTCAGTTGTGAGACATCCATTCCCCTTCTAGCTAGTCAGGCTAAGCCAGGCATTCTGGGCTACTATAGTGTAGATCCTGACCCAGCTCCTAGTCCCTGAGTTTTGTTCTTAGATATCTAGTTTAGGGTGACCTCTCCCTATATCTCTTACCCTTTAAATTCACTACTAAATAGTGGTTTTTAACTTCCTCTTGTTTCTTTTCCATATTAAGTAGGTTTCCCTGGCTGACGTAGTTTGAAAGTCAGCTGGATCCCAACTGCCACTCACTCAAACTGTCACAGCCCATTCCCAAGTCCTGTGTTTGTGGGTGTGGCTGTGATTTCCCATTTGTGTTTGTCTAAGGTAGCTATCCCTCTTCACCCAAGCATTCCTCCTTCTCCCCTTCTTTAAAGCCAGTGTTTAATTTACCCATTTGCAATTATAATCAGAAAAAGTTGCATTTATTATTTCTGCCTTTTTGCATTTGTTTGCTATGTTTTTTTATGTTCTAGTACATGATCAATCTTTGTGAATGTACAATGTGCTGCTGTAATGAAGGTATATTCCTTTTTATTCCTATTTACTTTTCCTCCATATATCTATTAACTCTATTTTTTCCCAAGATTTCATTCACATTTCTTACTTCTTTCTTCTTTATTTTTTTATTTATCTAGATCTGATAGAGGAAGGCTGAGGTTCCCCACTACTTTAATATTACTATCTACTTCCTCATTAAGCTCAAATAGTTTCTTCTTTACAAATATAGATGCTATACAATTGTGTGCATGTATGTAGAGTACTGATATTTCTTCATTATTTATGTCCCTTTTAATCGGATCGATTTTACTTAGCTTTGTCTGATATCATGATTGTGACTCCTGCCTTCTTATTCTCAGTTGATGCCCAATAAATTCTGCTCCAGCTTCTTACCTTTATCCTGTGTGTGTCTACCTGCTTTATTTGTGTGTTTCTTATAGACTCCATATGGTAGGATTTGGGTTTCTAATCCTCTCTGCTATCTACTTCCTTTTAAAGGTGAGTTCATCCAATTCACATTCAGAGTCATGATTACCACGTGTGTATTCCCCATCATTTTGACTTCCTATTTTAATCTTGTCCTTTCTTCTTTCATTATTTCCTTCTATACTAGTGTTGTTTTTAATCAGTTCCCCTTTTCTACACCCTTATTTTACTTTTCTTCCCACCCCTTCCCTTCTTATTGCCCTTCTATTTCCCTTTGAGGTCTATTAATCCACCTCCCCAACCTTTCCCTCCTTTTTAATACTCCCCAACCCTCATTTCCCCTTCCTTATTCCCTTTCATTTTCTCTGTAGGTTCCACACTGTCTTTAAATAACAAGACATTACCAAAGAAGAATGACATAAAATAAACAATGTGAATCCTTTTCCAGATAAAGAGTATTCTCACGCTGTAAGATTACATATTACATGGAAAACAAGAAAATTGATGAATTGTTCCATAGACATTCCAATAATGTCAAAAAGTCTATACGAAGGAACCTAGCATACCACATAAATTTTCTGTGGATGAATTACAGCAAACTGTGTTTAGGAATCAGAGTGAATGACATGGCATGAATGGGATATGATCTATATTATTGGAAGGAATGTTCATATCAGAGAGATTTCAGGTCTATTGAAATAGCAGAATATTTGAATACCTAAGTCCATTTCCTTATTTTAGGAATTTCACCTAGGTCAGAACTGTTTTAAACTTTTATCAAAATTCTAAAGTCTTCCATTTCCATCAATCTTTTAGAATGTCTTTAAGTTGAATTCTTATTTTTTCTCTAATATGCCTTTTTATTTGTGTGAACAATTAAGAATTTGGTCTTTCATCAACCTCTCCTTTCTGTGCTCTTATATCTTGAGTCCATATTTCTATAAACAATAATTTATTATGCACTTACTAAATTATATGTGCTAAATGTTGCTAAATCCTAGAATCGCACTTTCCTCTTCTATAAAATGAGGGGGGAGGGTGTTAAATAGCACTTACTAAGAGATTTCTATGTGCCGGGTCCTTGACTAACCTTTGAGGATAGAAAGAAAGACAATCTTTCTCATGTTTATAACATGCAGACTTCAGTCATCAGTCAAATATGACAATCATATATTTTTTATTGTTTCTGATTCTCTTTAGTAAGTATGTACTAAATACATTTTTGCTTTTCAAATTCAACAGTTATGTATGTGAATACAGATATAAATACAATTCGTGTACATACTCATATTGGCATACATACTCATATGCATTATACATATAGAAAACAATCCCTGTTCTCAAGGGGAGAAATCTGCCAGTATGGAAATTCACTAGTGCCATTGTTCTGAGTTAGATATTAATGATCCCAAATAGTGCATCCTCGGCATTAATCAAGTATTTACAAAAGAAGATAAACAAGTATAATTTAGAAAATTATTACTCTCTTTTTAGCATAGCCTCTTCTCATCCTCATACCTCCCACCACCACTTATCTTCTGTCCCACCATTCAATTCATTTCATATTTCAAAATTCAAAACAGTAAACAAAATTTAAAGAACACTGCCTGACCTAATAAAATCTTTTTCTAGCTGGCTAAATAAGGCTTAAGCCTACAGTTGATGAAAATAACTGATTTAACAGAAGCAATGGATTTATCAAACAGACAAGGTCCCATGATATAAGATTGCACCCAATAATAATTGCAGGTCACTGGAGATACCCCTATGTCTTCCACTTATCCCTCACTTTGAAACTCATCTTAAGGTCCAATTACAATAGTCAAGAGTATTGAAAGTCTCACCAAGAGCAATTTTTGAGGAATGTCTACTTCACCTTTTGCAACACTTTTTTTCTGATTCTTTCTCTCTCTTCTTTTCACTCCCTCCCTTTCTCTGTCTTTCCCCTTTCTCCATCCATCCCTTTCACTCTGTCTTTCTTCTTTCACTGTGTCCCTTTCCCTCCCTCCTTCCACTTCTCTCAATCATTTCATCTTTCTCTCCCTCTCTATCAATCTCTTTATCTTCCATCCTTTTCCTTCTCCTTCCCCACTCTATCTTTTCTTCACTGACTCTATATCTCTTTCTTTCTTTATTTAAAATGTTAAATGACTTAATGTCCTTACAGTAGGTATAATGAAGAATGTTACAACAGTGCCAGGCCAGAAGTCACCAGAAACCTTAATGGGAAATTCCATGCAGTAATTTTTTTTCTTTTTTAATTTTTTTTACCACTACATATGGAAACAATTTTGACAAATGTTTTCTGATATTTTGTGATTCAATTTCTCTCCCTTCTTCTCCCTCTCCCCAAGGTAGTAAATAATATGATACAGATCATATTAGTACTTTTGTATAATATGTATTTCCATATTCCCCATGTCACAAGTGAAGACATATATGACATATGCCAAAAAAACTCATTATAAAATGAATGTGAAGGATGACATGCTTTGATCTTCAATCAAATTCCAACAGTTATTTCTTTGGTACTGCATAGCATTTAAAAAATGAGTCCCTTTGGATTATTTTGGAACCTTGTTTTGCTGATTATAGTTTAGTCATTTCTGTTACTGTATATACTGTTCTCCTAGTTCCACTCACTTCAATTTGCATAAGTTTTTACATCTTTCTAGGTTTTTCTGAACTCATCTGTAATGTGGAACTGTCCTATAGGGATGTTAGATGTCAGAACCCACCTAGGAACTTCCCAGGATCAGTTAATCACAAAACCCTTGCCTTATGGAAACACAAAGTTCATTTAATAAAGGGAATAAGGAAACTGGTAGGTATGACCTTAGCACTCTTTAAACTAACTCCTCCCAACTTCAAAGTCCCCTGCTTAAGGGGAGTCTTCTGTTTCTTCTCTGGTCCCTGTCTACAAATCCCTATGCTACCTAAAACCCTTCCCCATGCTATCTGACTTATCCTAATCTTCCCATTAGTTATTAGTATATAAAGGGAACAAGCCTAGGTTTGTTTGCTACACTAAGTAACCCAAAATTGTAGATAGAAACCTTTAGATTACATTAACTCAAGAGAAATTCTGGTAGATGGACCACTAGCAGATGAAGACTGAACTCAGGGAAATTGGTTTCCTCCAAGTAATCATCTACTTAGATGTGAAAGATCTCCCCATGAAATCCTGACTGTCCAGGGAGAATCTCAGAGCAAAACCCCTCCTTCAGCTTGATGAGAATTCATTCAAAGATTCAAAACCTCCTCCCTGCTTGGTGTAGATCTGAGAAGGAAGTGAAGTCAGTTATTTTCAGTTCAGACTCCCACAATTTCTTCCTTACCCAGAAGCTTCGCCCAGGGCTTATCTCAAAATTTCCTTCTCTAAACTAACCCTAGAAATCAGACTATCCCTAAATTATTCATACACATCCTGTTCATCATTTGTTTTGTTACAATAGTATTCCATTACAAAAATATACCACACATTGTTCATCTTTCCGCAACTGGTGGAGAACCCCTCACTTTCCAATTTTTTGCCACTACAAAAAGAGGTGCTAAAAACATTTTGGTACAGGTAAGTCCTTTCCCCTTATCTATGATCCCTTTGGGATATAGACTCAGTGATCATATTGCTGGGTCAAAGATGATGCAGAGTTTTATGATCTTTTAGGTATGTTTCCATATAGCTCTCCAGAATGGTTTTGTCAATTCACAGTTCTATCAACCATCAATGTCCCAATTTTCCCTCATATTTTCATACATATATCATTTCCATAATGATCATGTTGACCACTCTGATAGGTGTGAGGCAGTAACTCAGAATTGTTTAAATTTGCATTTCTCTAATCAATAGTGTTTTGGAGCATTTTCTGATATGACTATTGTTTTAATTCCTTCATATGGGAACTGCATTTTCATATCTTTTGACAGTTTGTCATTTGGGAAATGCTTTGCAATTTTACAAATTTGACATAGTTCTCTATATATTTGAGAAATGAAGCCTTTGTATGAGACACATGCTATAATTTCCTCCCAATTTGTTGTTTCCATTCTAATCTTGCTTGCATTTGGGTTTCTTTATAGAGAAATTTTAAAATTAATATAACCAAAATTATCTCTTTGATATGGGAAATAATACTGATCATTTTCCTAATGTTGAACCATTCTTGCTTTCCTGGTATAAAACGCTCTGATCATTGTGTAGGATATCTATGATCTAATGTTGTAATCCCCTTGCTTGTACTTTATTTATTTATTTATTTCCCATCAGTAATCATTAGGGAGATTGGTCTAGTTTTCTTTCCCTTTCATTTTTCCCCCTCTACCTGTTTTAGGTATCAATTTCATATTCATGTCATAACAGGAATTTGGAACAATTTCCACCACATCTTTTCTTCAAAATAGTTTATTTAGTATTGGGACTAGTTTTTCTTTCAGTATTTGGTAGCATTCACTTATCTACCCTGGGACTGTTTTCTTAGGGAATGCTCTGAAAGTTTGTATAATTTCTTCTTTTTGTGAATGGTCTTCTTACTTTAAAATTTCTTAACTTCTCTACATTAATGACTAAAGTATCATGTATGTCTTAAGTATCTTAATTATACCTTTCCAGCTTTTAATGTACTCAATTAAATTTTATTGAAACCCTTAAGAGAACCCTATTCTTTTTACCTTCATATGCTTCTCTTAAATTCTGTTTGGTTATTGAGTTTTCTTTTTAGCTGTCATTTTTTGTTAGGAATACCTGCAAGTACTCATTCATCAAAAATCACATTTTTTTCCTTTGGAGGATTAGGCTCAGTTTCCCTACCTTCTGTTTCTTCATTGTAGACCTGATTTTTCAGAATAACATTCCATGCCTTCTAGTCCTGTCTTAGGTAATCTGGACTATAGTGCTTTAATACTTGATTTTTTTAATCATTCCACTGTTGGAATAGTTTTATCCTTTCGGTAAGAATTTTTTTTAAATTTTGCTAGAATGTGTTATGTTAGGATCTATTTCAGGAGATGATGAGTAGATTATTTCAATTTCTGTATTCTTCTCTTGTTTGAGGATATCAAGGCAGTTTTCTCTTATAATATATTACACATATTCTATTTTTGATCATAGGTTTCAGGTATTCTGGTGTTTCTTAGATTGTCTCTACTGCATCTAATTTTCCATATCAATTGTTTTTTTCCAATGAGGTAATTCAGATTTTCTTTTTTTCCCATTCTTTTGATTTTATCTTATTGTTTCCTGATGCCCAATATAATCATTAACTTCCATTTGCTCAAGTGAAATTTTAACAGATTATTTTCTTCCTTAAGATTTTGTTGCCATTTCTTTTCTTGTTTTTCCCATTTTTAAAATTTGGAATAGTCTTCAGTGGTTGCATGATTCATGATTCTCCCCTTCCTCCCTACTCCCAGAGGTGGCAAGCAATTCCACTGTATTATACATGTATCATTGTTCACAACTTATGTCCATGTTACTCATATTTGCAGTAGATGATATTTTAACATTAAAATTCTAATCATATCCCTATCGAACTATTTGACCACTCATGCTTTTCTTCTGCATTTCTGTTCCCACAGTTCTTTCTATGGATGTGGATAGTGCTCTTTCTCATAAAAGTTCCTCTGGATTGTCCTTCATCATTACATTGCTGCTAGTAGAAAAGTCTATTATAGTCCACTGTATCACAACATATTAATCTCTATGCACAATGTTTTCCTGGTTTTCCTTTTTTGCTCTGCATCAATTCCTAGAGGTTGTTCCAGCTCACGTCAAAATCCTCCAGTTCACTATTCCTTTCAGGACAATAATATTCCATCACCATCAGACACCCCAAATTATACAGCCATTCCACAATTAATTGACACTCCCTCATTTTCCAATTTTTTTTGCTACCACAAGAAGTGTGGCAATAAATATTTTTCCCTATTATCTTTTGGGGGTTACAAAGACAGTAATAGTATGGTTGCATCAAAAGGTAGAAATTTTTTAAAGCCCTTTGACCATAGTTCCAGCTTGCCTTCCAGAATGATTAGATTAATTCACAATCCCACCGGCATTGTATTAGTATCCCAATTTTGCCACATCCCCTCTAATATTCATCACTTTCATTTGCTGTCATATTAGCCAGTCTGCTAGGTGTGAGGTGGTTACTATTTTTTTTTACTTTTATTGTTTAATCCACTCTGCTAGCCACTTCATTTTAATGTGCAATTTTATCCCATTCACATTCAGAGTTAGGATTTCTGTGTATTGCCCTCCATCATTACTTCAAGTACAAAAAATAAGAGAAGAAAAACTTCAAATATCCTATTGCATGTAAAAGAAAAAAATAATAAAATTAAAAAAATAAAAAATTCACAGTGCACATTCCATGACAATGTCAGCCAAAACTCTATCTAACTTGTCTGTGGACTTATATCTCCAGTCCAGTCACAGGAGGAATAAAAAATAAAAACAATTTAACAAAACATATAGTTAATAACCAAAACAGAGTAACTGAAAGTGACATAATGCAACAGAATATTTAGATCAGATTAATAAGTGAACTAAAAACAAAAATAAATTATAAACTAATCAGCAAATACAATAAGCATGACAGGATACAGTCATTCAGTATCAATAGAAAGAATCCTTTTTACATCAGAACAATGAATTCAAGAGTTCTTTTCTCCAATTTTTATAGCTGTTAGAGTGGTTAAAAGGACTTGGAATGGACCTTCCCAGAAAGGTTGAGTTTCTCCAGTGTGCTGGAAGTTCTTTATATAAACCGTATCACCTGTGTATAGGTCATGGAGTGAGAAGTAATAGATCCTGCTTGTACAGCAGCCTGGGATTTATAGAGTTCTCACAATTTGACCTTTAAGTTCTCTATATATGAAGCAATGGGAATGTCCCTCACCCCACAGTAATGATGTGAATGCAGGAGAAAAAGGCTCAGCCTGTATAGGTGGGTGTCCAAAAAACATCTCAAATGGTGAGATATGCAGATCTCCCCTCTCCCTGCTTCTAAGATAAAATAGAGTGAGAGGGAATATTTTCATGCCATTTTAAATGAGTCTCTCTGTACAATTTGACAATCATAATTTTAAGATCTCTATTCATTCTCTCACCTTGGTCTGAGCACTGGGGATGATAGAGTACATGGAATTTGGGAGTGATCCCCAAACAATAATATATCTGAGACAAAACCAAATAAGTAAAATTAGGCAACAATTCTTATTTTAAAATCTGCGTCTTTAAGGGCTTCAATAGGATCAAATTATTTGTATTCCTTTATGGAGAAATGTTGTAATTTTCAAAACCACTATTTCCTATTATAGTAATTAGGAGAATTATTTATATGGAGAGGTTGGAGTATCAAATGGTCTAACATGATATTGAGGGGGGTGAAAGGGGTGGTGAATAGTAGATGGCACCAAGAGAAACATGAATGAATAAGAAAAATGGGATGATTTATAACACACAAAGAGGGCATGGGAAGGGAACTATCAATAATAAGTAAATAAGTGTTGATTGAGGAAACCTATTATAACCATGGGAAATGTGCATTGGATATGGGTGGAGGTAAAGGAGGGGGTGAAGGGGAGAGTAAAAAATATTAATCATGTAACCATGGACAATTTTTCTAAAAAAAATAAAATAATTAAAACGAAAAAAAAAAAAAAGAAAAAGAAAGGAAAAAATCCCCAGGACCAGATAGATTCACAAGTGGATTCTATCAAACCTTCAAAGAATCACTAATTCCAATATTATACAAACTATTTGACATAATGTGCAAAGAAGGAGTTCTACCAAACTCCTTTTATGATACAAATATGGAACTTATCCCAAAGCCAAGTAGATCAAAAGCAGAGAAAGAAAACTATAGATCAATCTCCTTAATGAACGTAGATGCAAAAATCTTAAATAGAATACTAACAAAAATATTCCAGCAAGTGATAACGAGTGTTATTCATTAGGATGAGGTGGGATTTATATCAGGAATGCAAGGATGGTTCAACATGAGGAAAAACATTCACATAATTGACCATATGAACAAGTAAATCGACAAAAATCACATGATTATCTCTATAGATGCTGAAAAAGCCTTTGACAAAATACAACACCCATTCATATTGAAAACACTAGAAAGTATAGGAATAGAAGGACCTTTCCTAGAAATAATAGAGTATATATCTAAAACCATCACCAAGCATCATATGCAATGGGAATAAATTAGATGACTTCCCAGTAAGATCAGGTGTTAAACAAGGACGCCCATTATCACCTCTCTTATTTAACATTGTACTAGAAATACTAGCAGTAGCAATTAGAGAAGAAAAAGAAATTGAGGGTATTAAAATGGGCAATGAGGAGACTAAGCTATCTCTCTTTGCAGATGATATGATGGTCTACTTAAAAAATCCTAGAAAATCAACTAAATAATTAGTAGAAAAAATCAACAACTTTAGCAAAGTTACAGGATGAAAAATAAATGCACATATATCATGAGCATTTCTATATATTTCTAACACATCACAGCAGCAAGAGGTAGAAAGAGCAACATCATTTAAAATCACACTATAGAAAATTCCTAAGACTTCCTGGTTAAGATGGTGACAGAGTAAAAAGCAGCTGCTTAACCTCTACTAACCGAAACATATAGGACTCCTCAAGAAGACATAAAAAAAATCCAGACTAATGAAGGGACCCCACAATAGGGCACAGCATTGGAGGTACATGGAATCGGGGCATTTCCATACTATAAAGGGGTGAAACAGCTCTCAATGAAATGTGAGCTGAGCAACCCCCTCCCCACCCCACCCCACTTACAGTGCCAAAGCCAGCTCACAAGAGTTGGAGCAAGTTTGGGTCACACATTAAGTCCTTGGCAGCTACCTGGGGTAACCAGGGCCTGCTCATGAGAGCAGCAAGACTTAAGACCCCCAAGAGTCTAAAGAACACGTGGACTTTGAACACAGACCCTGAGTGCAGGCATAACTGCGGGCGAGGTCACAAGCACAAACACAGATCCCGAGAGCAGGAGAGGACCTTGAGTGGGGACCCAGTTCAGAAGGGTACATGAAAGTGGAAGCAGCTCCCCGAGACTGTTAAAGGAGCCTCGGGCAGAGGAACAAGCAAGGGGACCTCCTGGTGGAGACTTGACCCTGAGAACAACTAGACCTGAGACCTCAGGAGCCTAAAGAGCACAGACAGACCCTGGGTGTGAGGATAAACCTGAGAGGCCACAGAGCTAAGAATGACAAGCCAGAGACAAGAACCCCAAAAGAGAAAGATCATCAAGAAGAAATCTGTAACACTTGACAACTTTTACACAGAGAAAATCCAGACAACAGAACAAACAGCAGAGGAGAACAAACAGATATTCATATGCAAACCTTCCCAAAATAATGAAAACTGGCCACAAGCATTAAAGATTTCAAATCTGAGATGATGAGAAAATGGAAGCAATTTGGCGAGAGAAGTGGGAAATAGCTCAAAAGGAAATTAACAGGTTAGAAGATAGAAACTCCCAATTGGAGAAAGATGCCCCCAAATCAAACAAAATAGTAAGCAAATTGGAAACCAAAATCTGGCAATAAAATAGTAGTTCAAAAGTCAGAATTTCACAACTGGAAAGTGAGGTAAGTCAATTGAAGACAAGAAATGACCATATTGAAAAGGAAAACCAAAAGATTATAGCCAAAAACCAGTCCCTAAAGGCTAGAATTGAGTAATTAGAAGCTAATGTTCTCTCAAGACAGCAAGAAGAAATAAAACAAAGTCAAAAGACTGATAAAATAGAAGGAAACATGAAATATCTCAATGAGAAAGTGACAGACCAAGAAAACAGGTCTAGAAGAGATAATCTGAGAATCATTCGTCTTCCTGAGAAAGCAGAAATTTATAGAAATTTGGACTCCATACTAAAAGAAATTATTCAGCAAAATTTCCCTGAAGTTCTAAAACAAGAGGGCAAAATAGAAATTGAAAGGATCCCTAGATTACTCTCTACACTGGATCCTGAAAAGACAACCCCCAGAAATATAATAGCCAAATTCAAGAGCTTACAAGTTAAAGAAAAAAATTTTACAAGAAGCCAGAAAGAGATAATTCAAATATCAAGGAGCACCAATCAGGATCACACAGGATCTGGCAGCCTCCACACTAAAACACTGAAAGGCTTGGAATATGATATTCAGAAAAGCAAGACGACTGGGTCGGCAACAAAGGATTACCTACCCATAAAAATTAACTATATACTACCAGGGGAAAGTTTGGGCATTCAACAAGATAGAAGATTTCCAAGTATTTGCACAGAAAAGACCAGGAATAAATGGAAAATTCGATATCTAAGCACAAAAATCAAGAGAAACATGAAAAGGTAAATAAGAAACAAAATGGAAAGAAAGAAAACTCATATTTTTAAAATTTGCCTCTTTAATGGCTTTAATATGATCTAATTATTTGTAATCCTATATGGAGAAATGTTATGTATAATTCTCTATAAAAAAACTCTATTCACTTTTATAATATTTACTATTATAGGAATTAGAAAAATTATTCATAGGGAGAGGTTGGAATACTAAACGGCCTAAGATGATATGGAGGTGGGAAAGAGGGTGGTGAATAGTAGAGGACACCAAGAGAAACTTGAATGAATAAGAAAAATAGGATATTCTATTACACACAAAGAGAGCATGGGAAGGAGAAGGGATGAATACTATTATAAGAAGGAGAGGAAGAGAGCATTAAGAGGTAATATTCAAACCTTTCTCTTAGTGTAATTAACCCTGAGAGAGAAGAGTAGCTTTATCCATTGGAATATAAAACTCAATCTAACCCTACTGAGAAAGTCTGAAGGGATAAACCAAGGGGAACAGGTGAGTGGGAAGGTCAAAAAAGGGATGGAAGAAGAAAGGATAGGGAATTCATTAGGCCTTAAAAATAAAAAGAGGAGAATAATAAGGGAAGGTGTAGAAAGGGAAGTAAATCAAGGGAGGGAACCAGGGTTACTGGCATAAAGCAAACCACTGGTTTAAAAGGAAATAGTGTAAGAAGAAGAAGTAGAACTAGGAGATGATACCAAAATGTTGGAGAATACACAACTAATAATTATAACTCTGAATGTGAATGGGATGAACTCGCCTTTAAAATGGAAGCAAATAGCAGAGTAGATTAGAAACCAATGTCCTACCATATGTTTTCTACAAGAAACACATATGAGGTGGGTGTACATACACAGGTTTAAGGTAAAGGGCTTGAGCAAAATTCGTTGGGCCTCAAATGAGAAAAAAAGGCAGGAGTAACAATGATGATTTTTGACAAAGCAAAAGTAAAAATAGATATGATTAAAAAAGACAGAGGTCATTACATCCTGATTAAAGGCAGTATAGACAATGAGGAAATAACAGTGCTCAAAATGTATGCACCAAATGGCATAGCATCCAAATTCATAAAGGAGAAACTGGCAGACCTCAAGAAGGAAATGGAGAGTAAAAGCATACTAGTTGGAGATTTAAATATTCCTCTTTCAGATCTAGATAAATCAAAACAAAAAATAAAAAAGAAAGAGGTAAGAGAGATGAATGAAAACCTAAAAAAATAGATTGAATAGATATATGGAGAAAAAATAGGAACAAAAAGAAATTCAACTTCTTTTCAGCTCCACATGGTACATTCACAAAGATTGACCATGTAATAGGGCATAGAAACATTGCAAACAAATGCAAAAGAGCAGAAATAACAAATGTAACCTTCTCAGATCATAATGCAATAAAAATAATAATTAGTAAGGGCACCTGGAAAGGCAAATCAAAAACTAATTGGAAATTAAATAATATGATTCTCCAAAACCAGCTAGTCAAAGAAGAAATCATAGAAACAATCAACAATTTCATTGAAGAGAATGACAATGATGAGACATCCTACCAAGCTCTGTGGGATGCACCTAAGGCAGTACTCAGGGAGAAATTTATATCCTTGAGTGCATATATTAACAAATTAGAGAGGGCAGAGATTAATGAATTGGGCAAGCAATTTAAAAAAATTAGAAAGCAAGCAAATTAAAAATCCCCAGATGAAAATTAAATTAGAAATACTAAAAATCAAGAGAGAAATTAATAAAATCAAAAGTAAAAGAACTATTGAATTCATAAATAATACTAGAAGCTGGTATTTTGAAAAAACAGATAAAATAGACAAAGTACTCATCAATCTAATAAAAAAAAGAAAGAAGAAAACCAAATTGATAGTATCAAACATGAAAAGGGAGACCTCACCTCTAATGAAGGGAAAATTAAGGCAATAATTAAAAACTATTTTGCCCAATTATATAGCAATAAATATAGCAATCTAGGAGATATGGATGATTATTTACAAAAATACAAATTGCCTATATTAATAGCAGAAGAAACAGAATACCTAAATAATCCCATATCGGAAAAAGAAATACCTAAAAGAATACCTAAATAGTCCCATATCAGAAAAAGAAATTTAACAAGCCATCAAAAAACTCCCTAAGAAAAATACCAGTTTCCAGCCTTATTTATTCATTCAATAGTTCTTTTACTTTCAATTTTATTAATTTCTCCCTTGATTTTTAGTACTTCTAATTTAGTTTTCATCTGGGGATTTTTAATTTGCTCACTTTCTAATTTTTTAAATTGCGTGCCCAATTCATAAATCTCTGTCCTCCCTAATTTGTTAATATATACACTCAAGGATATAAATTTCCCCCTGAGTACTGCCTTGGCTGCATCCCACAGATTTTGGGATTTCTATGATTTCTTCTTTGACTAGCTGGTTTTGGAGAATCATATTATTTAATTTCCAATTAGTTTTTGATTTGCCTGTCCAGGTGCCCTAACTAATTATTATTTTTATTGCATTATGATCTGAGAAGGTTACATTTGTTATTTCTGCTCTTTTGCATTTATTTGCAATGATTCTATGCCCTATTACATGGTCAATCTTTGTGAATGTACCATGTGCAGCTGAAAAGAAGGTGTATTCCTTTTTTCCCTATTTATTTTTCTCTACATATCTATTTAATCTAAATTTTCTAGGATGTCATCCATCTCTCTTACCTCTTTTTTATTTATTTTTGATTTGATTTAACTAGATCTGAAAGAGGAATATTTAGATCTCCCACTAGTATGGTTTTATTATCTGTTTCCTTCTTGAGCTCTACCAATTTCTCCTTTATGAATTTGGATGGTACGCCATTTGGTGCATACCTTATTGAGCACTGTTATTTCCTCATTGTCTATACTGCCTTTTATCAGGATGTAATTGCCTTCCTTTCCTTTTTTAATAATTTCTATTTTTAATTTGGCTTTGTCAGAAATCATGATGGCTACTCCCGGTTTCTTTTTCTCATTTGAAGCCCAAAAGATTTTGCTCAAGCCCTTTACCTTAAACTTGTGTATGTCCACCCGTCTCATATGTGTTTCTTGTAGACAACATATGGTTGGATTTTAGTTTCTAATCCACTCTGCTATTTGCTTCTGTTTTATGGACAAGTTCATCCATTTCACATTCAGAGTTATAATTATCAGTTGTGTATTTGCCAACATTTTTGTATCCTCTCCTAGTTCTACCCCTTCTTCTTACACTATTTCCTTTTAAACCAGTGATTTGCTTTATGCCAGTAACCCTGGTCCCCTCCTTTGATTTACTTCCCTTTCTATACCTTCCCTCATTATTCCTCTCTTTTTATTTTTAAGGCCTAATGAATTCCCTATCCCTTCTTCTCCCCTCCCTTTTTTGACCTTCCCACTCACCTGTTCCCCTTGGTTTATCCCTTCAGACTTTCTCAGTAGGGTTAGATAGAGTTTTATATCCCAATGGATATAATTACTCTTCCCTCTCAGGGTTAAGTACACTGAGAGTAAGGTTTAAATATTAACTCTTAATGTTCTCTTCTTCTCCTTCTTATAATAGTATTCATCCCTTCTCCTTCCCATGCCCTCTTTGTAATAGAATATCCTATTTTTCTTATTCATTCAAGTTTCTCTTGGTGTCCTCTACTATTCACCACCCTCTTTCCCATGCCCATTTCATCTTAGACCATTTAGTATTCCAACTTCTCCCTATGAATAATTATTCTAATTACTACAGTAATGAATACTATAATAGTGAATAGAGTTCACTACAGAGAATTATGCATAACATTTCTCCACATTTGAATACAAATAATTAGATCTTATTGAAGCCCTTAAAGAAGAAAATTTAAAAAAATGAGTTTTCTTATTTTTCCTTCTGTTTCTTATTTACCTTTTCATGTTTCTCTTGATTTTTGTGCTTAGATATCGAACTTTCCATTTACTCCTGGTCTTTTCTGTGCAAATACTTGGAAATCTTCTATCTTGTTGAATGCCCAAACTTTCCCCTGGAAGTATATAGTCAGTTTTGATTGGTAGGTGATCCTTGCTTTTAGACCCAGTTCTCTTGCTTTTCTGAATATCATATTCCAAGCCTTGCAGTGTTTTAGTGTGGAGGCTGCCAGATCCTGTGTGATCCTGATTGGTGCTCCTTAATATTTGAATTGTCTCTTTCTGGCTTTTTGTAAAATTTTTTTCTTTAACTTGGAAACTCTTGAATTTGGCTATTATATTCCTAGGGGATGTCTTTTCAGGGTCTAGTTTAGATGGTGATCTATAGATCCTTTCAATTGCCCTCTTGTTGTAGAACTTCAGGGAAATTTTGCTGAATAATTTCTTTTAGTATGGATTCCAAATTTCTATTAGTTTCTGCTCTTTCAGGAAGACCAATGATTCTCAAATTGTCTCTTCTAGACCTTTTTCTTGATATGTCAATTTCTCATTGAGATATTTCATGTTTCTTTCTATTTTATCAGTCTTTTGACTTTGTTATATTTGTTCTTGCTGCCTTGAGAGATCGCCGGCTTCTACTTGCCCAAGTCTTGTCTTTAGAGACTTGTTTTCTGCTATAAGCTTTTGATTTCCCTTTTTGATTTGGTCTGACCTGTTTTCCAGCTGTTTGATTTTGGTCTCCAATTTGCTTATAAATTCTTTTGATTTGGGGGAGTCTTTTTCAAATTGCCAAATTCTAGCCTTTAGAGACTGGTTTTCCTTTTCAATCTGGTCATTTCTGGTCTTAGATTTAATTGCCTCACTTTCCAATCGCAAAATTCTGCCTTTTAAACTGTTATTTTCTTGCCAGGTCTCTTCCATCTTTCTCATAATCTCAGATTTGAACTCTTCAAGACCTTGTGATTCGTTTTCATTTTTTGGGAAGGTTTGGGTAAGGTTACTTGTTTGTTCTCCTCTGCGGTTTTCTCTGTTGTCTCAATTTTTTCTGTGTAAAAGCTGTAGAATTTTAAAAGTTTCTTCTTGATCCTTCTCTTCTGGGATTCCTGAGGCTGGATTGCCATTTTTAGCCCATTGCCCTCTCAGCTTTATTCTCACACTCAGGATCTGTCTGTGCTCTTTAGGCTCCTGAGGTCTCAGGACTAGTTGTTCTCAGGGTGAAGCCTCCTGGTGGTCCCCTTCATTGTTCCTCTGTCAGAGGCTCCTTTAACAGTCTCAGGGCACTGCTTCCACAGTCATGCACCCCTCTGAGCTGGGTCCTCACTCAAGGTCTGTGCCTGTGCCTGAGCTCAGGATCCGTGTCCTCACCTGTGCTCAGGATCCATGTCAGTGCCTACACTCAGGGTCTATGTTCAAAGTCCATGAGTTCTTTAGCCTCTTGGAGTCTTAAGTCTTGCTGCTTTCAGGAGCAGGCCCTGGTGAACCCAGGTAGCTGCCAATGGCTTAATGGGTGCTCCAAACTTGCTCTAGCTCTTGTGGGCTGGATTTGGCACTGTAGGTGGTGTGGTGGGGTGGGGGTTGCTCAGCTTGCTTTTTCATGAGAGCTATTTCATCCCTTTATAGCATAGAAATGCCCCCAATTCCACGTATCTTCAATGCTGCTCCCTGTTGTGGGGTCCCTTTGTTCATCTGGACTTGTTTTTTTGTCTTCTTGAGGAGTCCTATATGAGTGGGTTAGGAGAGGTCAAGCAGCTGCTTTTTACTCTGCCTCTATCTTAACCTGGAACCCATGTGAATCTTGAGATCAAACAAGCTAACTTTCTGTTGTTTATTCTTGAGGAGAAATAAATTGTAAGGTATCCAATTAATGAAAGCATTCCCAGGAACAGTACTAAACAAAGCAATTCTGAGAGTGTGAGCCATTCAAACTCAGTAAAGTTCTCCAGAAATATGAGTACCTCAGATAGGCAAGAAATTGTTCTTTCAAATTTTGGACCATTCCTTTCAACACCATAGTCAGACAAACCTATTTTGTATAAGTACAGGTACACCCTACTTAATTAACTAGAAGCTAAATTTGGGAGAGAAGGCAAGAAAAAAGCAAAAGTTTTCTATTTTGGCACAATAAAACATACTTTCTTGAAGGTGAAAAATCCTCAGGGTACAGCCAATGTATTTAGTTTAGCTAAGAGACTTGGAAGAGTTTTCTTCTTTTCCCTCCCCACTAGGGGTGCTTCCAAGGTTGGAGATGGGGCCCAAGGTATGCTAGGACTAGGCACTAGGCAGAGAGAGCCTAACTGCTAGACTCTCAATTCATTGAGCTACTTAGCTGCCCCACTGCTATGCTGGGTTCAAGGTCTAGAGGGCCACACGGAAAACCCAAGTGTGGGCTAACACCTCAGTCCCCACCCTCACAGGCAAGAGACTGAAAACCCCCACGGTTAGTTTAAGATCAGCTTGGAATCTAGACAGGCATGGTGGTGCCCCACAATGCAGGGAGCTAGGGGTTCTCACCCTCTATGCAGGAGTCTTATTGAATCAGCAGTGCTCCTGAGGTAGCAGCGAACCACAGAAGGGAAGCTAGTTCAAACAAAGTAGCAGGAGGTGCTAGAGCCTTGCCTTGAGGCTAATCTGTCCTTGTGATTATTACAAGTAAGGGTTCTAAGCTCCAGATTTAGAGTCACCAAAAAATGTAAAATTTAAATTAATATCAATGACTCCAAGTATTATTTTTTATAAACTTTGTTATTATTAAAATCATTTTAAGTAGAGAAAAAGATAGAAACATAAAGCCTAATCTAACCTAATTGATTACCACCTGGTTCTCAGCCACCTTCCAGGAAATAGAGAGAGAGGGTATGTTCCACCCCACACCTATATCCTTTCTTTTGAATCCAGACCTGGAACCTGCTGTTCCAGGTCATGTTTTTAGGGCTTTTCATCTGTGACCTCTGTTTGGAGAGTTCAGGTCGACATCCAGTAACACAGCAAGGTGGGGACAAGCTAGGGGCAAGGTGAATGGATTCTATCTAAACACCCCTTTAGATCTTGCTCTATTCCTTTTCATTCTGTTCCTCCTCACCAATATTCTGCTTTTTGTCACCTCCCTCTTCCCCTTTCTATTTATTTGTAGGTGATAGAATTCTATACACCAATGAGTATACTCATTTTCCCTCTCTGAGAACGTTACAATGAGAGTAAAGTTTAAACATTGCCCATTACCACCATTATCCTCCCTTCACTGTATATTTTTCATGTCTCTTTATGTTATATAATTTCCCCCATTTTATCTCTCCCTTCCTTTTTCTCAGTGCAACTCTCTCTTACAGCCCTTGATTGATTTTTTATGTCATTCACATGGATACACATCACATCATACATCCATATTGTTCCATATCCTAACATTTACATATACAACATATCATATACATCATATCATCATAATCAGTTTATTTCTCCACCCTCATTCTGAGTCAATTCCTTCTCTTTTCTCTACTACTGAGAACAATTTTTGAGAATTATGGAAATCCTCTTTCTATGTATACATATTAACATTTTAACCTTAATAAGTCCCTTAAATTTTCTCTTTCTCATTTACCATTTTTGACTTCTCTTCTTTCTCCTGTTTAGACTTCAAATTTCTTTGTTTAGGTATGGCTTATTCCTCAGGAAGGCTTGGAAATCTTCTATCTTATTGAATAGCCATTTCCCCCCCTGAATACTCAGTTTTTCTTGATGGGTGACTCATCCAGGACATATCAATCTTTAACCTATGACCCTATGAAAGCAACTGATATATGGCTTAATAAGAAAGTCCAAAGGTGTTTCAGAAGGTTGATAGAGGCCAAACTGGGGTGGCATAGTTTTGAAACAAAATTTAAAACTATTCTTTCCTGATACTATATCTCCAGATCCAATATTTTGTCCCTTCCATTCCCCATATTCCTTCTATTTTGATTCTTGAATATGGAAGAAATTCAATAAATGCATGTTTGGCATAATTTACTAATACTTATTTATTGAGAAAATGTAATGAGAAAATACTAGTGCTTAAATTTGTGAATTCATTAACTCTTTGTAATAACTCTGTTCATTTATCCTGGCCATGCTGAGGTTAGGAATTCTGTTGCAGTCAGATTGGAAGTCATAGTAATACATATTAATTATAAAAAAATACTCATGAATAACTGTAAATGTACAACTTACTTGATTGCTATGTGGTAATAATAAAGTCCATATTATGGATCTAATCCCTATGTTGAACATGTAACTTCTTCATTCTGCTTTATGACAAAACATTGTATTCTGAGTAGTAATTTTCAAAATGTACTATCCATTGAATGAGAGTAACTCAAAATATTAAGAATTGTTGAATAAATATCCATTAGCACAATTCAAAACCCTTGCCATTGTGATATAGGTCATGATGCTGATGTACATACATAATCTAGTGTAGATAGATAGATAGATAGATAGATAGATAGATAGATAGATAGATAGATAGATAGATAGATGGAGAGAGAGACAGACAGAGAGAAATAGATATTGATAGATAGTATGTATTTATCATAATGGAGTCCTCTTTATATGTAACAAAAGGTTTCATGTATGAAACATTTTGTGTAAAATTCTCCTAATTAATGGAGGAAATGCTGATGTAACCCTGCTTGACTTCCTAAGGGTTAGAACTGATATGAAAATTTTAGAGTAGCAGGATATTCTTAATTTCTTCTCAAAGAACAAAGGGCACATATGGTCTAAGCTCTCTTTAGGACTGATTCTACAGAGAAAATAATAAATAGAAGAGGAAAAATATGTCCCTCAGTATATCTGTGAGTTCTACCTTCTTCCCCAAGAGAAGTGGGGCATTTTCCCTAGAATGAGATAAGGGCTTCTCCCTTGGCTGAATGAAATAATTGCTAACTTCCACCAAAAAACAAAGATTCATTCTTAAGTATTTTCTATTACATTTAAATTAGTGAGCTCTGATTTCTACTGGCTTTCCGTTTATGTAAATGTGCTTATTTGCTATTCACTATTTGTTCTGTGTTTTTTCATAACTAGCATTTGGTATGATGTAGTTAACTATATGGATGTAAACGTAAATTATACTATCTTGTAAGAGATAGAAGAGACAGAAAAAGTAGGAACTAGCTCCTGAAGGAAAAAAAATCTAGAATGGTACTTAGAGGAGAACAGAAAAGTGAGCTTCATATACTCTTCCCCAACTACTGATTGGCAGAAATCACAATATTCCTTGGAGAGAAATGTCCAAGACCCCATAAATCTCTATCTATATCTCCTTGTCAATATCATTTAAATAACCATTATGGAAATACCAGTCTTTCACACATACTTTAGAATCAATGTGCTATTCCACAATGACATCTATGCTTTCAAAATAGTATCATTTTTTTCTCCACTTTCTTAAAGTCCAATTATTGTCCTCAAACTAAAGTCCTTGGGCATTTTCCTCATTTTTGACTACATCCTATAATATTTTCAGCTGTTAAAACAGCTTTTGACTCTTTTCTTTTAAAGATGAGGCCTTAAAAAGGATTTATAATCTGTCATTTTTACTTATGCCTTTACTCATGTTAGAAAAAACTACTGTGTCACATGAGTATTTTCTAGCAATTTGTAACAATTACTGCTTTGACCACTGATTCTCATTCATCTTGTCATATGCCAAGTTGCTGTCAAAGGTGAAGTAACATCCTTTTTATTACTGGTGTCTATATTCATGTGTCATCTCTGAGGCTCAGGTAAGCTTTGTCATTTTGCTCTCTTTTGTTTTAAAAAGGCACATGTCCAAATAAAATATTGTAAAAAGAAAGCATTGTTATACAACAAAAAACTTATTTTAAATAAAGTCATATGACCACTCTTGTCTCAGTAAGCATATAGAGTTCATATTGTTATTATTCATTTATTTTTGGATTAGATAGTTGATTTTGATTCAAAATTATATTCATAAGCACCCATCAATCTATCTATTTCTATCTCTATATCATACTTAATATGAGCCTGTTTGTTACCTCATAATCATGCAATTATTTTTTTTTATCTTCTTGGTGACCATGTTATTTTATAAATTTTACACATCTACCAGTAAATAGTAATAAACCCTAAGGATAGGCTTGCTTTCCTATCACTGGACCTTTAGGATTTTTAGGCTTTTCCATTTATACTGCAGATTGAAATAGACAGATAAATATAAAGATAGAAAGCGAGGGGGGGGGAGAGAGATGCTAGATAGATACAGATAAATATGTGTAGGGATATATGCTTTCAGACACATACATAATCATATGCATATATTATATATGTACATGAGTGTTTGTATGTGTGTATATTTATTTATCTATATATATAAACTCTGTATATATATAAGCTTATATATATGTGTGTGTATATATGTATATATACAAACTGTATGTCTAGATAAATATAAAGCTTTGTATGTGTTTTCTACTCAAATGAAAATATAAGCCTATTCAACTTAGAAATTATCTAATTTTCCCCTTATTTGTATCCCTATTTTAAAATACTAATTACTGAATACATGTTTTGTGATCTGGAATTCTGAAAGGATCTTTTATACAGATAGCATACAGGTTCTCTGATTTCCTTTCAATGGGATTTTATACATTGCACATAGTAGGCCATTAGTTAAAATTTGTCAAAATAAATTCACTTTTGAGTAGGTTCTCTGGGTTCCTCACTGTTTAGTAGCATATTTCATCCTTCTGAAATTAATTTTGATTTTTTAATATAGAAAATACAGTCTTAAGATAATGAGATTTCTCCCCCTTTTGCATTTGAAATTAGACTTTCAACATTTTAATCAAAGAGCAACTTAGGAAAATCAGGATTAAAAAAATAAAACTCTAGGGTACTTTTAGAAAAGTGCAACAAGTTAAATATGCTTCAGTGAACATTAGATTGTCCAACTGAAAAAAATGTTAATTTAAGCAATTCATCCGAAAGCTTACCCTGCTTAATTGGTAGTACTGATATTTAGGATTGAACCTTGTTCTTTTGCCACAACTTGACTATTTTTAAGTTAATATGAGTCAGTTGAAGAAACTGAAAAAAAAGGTTTCTTAGAGCCAATCTAGAATTTTCCCAATTTATTTTTAAGTTAATGTCATTATGTAAGGGCCAGAATGTAAGGGCTGAAAAAATAAAAAGGTTGGACTAAATTTATAAGAGTGTGGTTGCCAGAAATTATTATTCAATTCTAAATAATTTTTATGGTAGTTTATTTATAAAAGGAGAAAGAATGAAAGTAATAAAATCAGAGGGAGTAGATAATTACTTCAGCCTGATCCAAGGCAGGCAGAGCTTCAGAGGCCCCAGGAAAGGGGGCCCAGAAGTAAATTAAACAAGGGTTTTAGCCACTATGACTCCCCCAAGACAAAGGACCTTTCTGGAGGCTAGTAACTCCAGAACAAGTCAGGGAAAGGAAGTCAGCCTTTTTCACTCACCTACATGGTAGTCCTAATAGAAGGCAGTCCAAGGTCTTCAATCTGAGCTCCTTCAGGGTCAAGTTGAAGGCAAAAGACTCTACCCAGTTAGAAGGCTATTCCCAGAAGACAATCTTCAGACAATCTTCTCCAAGACCATCTCCCCCAATTGAGTTCAGGGCTTGCTGTTATAGTGACTTCTTGTCTCCTCCCCTCTTCACAGGGCCAATCAGTTTCCAAATCTAGCACTGCCCAGGGGAAAGTGTCTATGGGATCTACTTCACATCTTTGGAAGGTCAATTTCTTATCAAAAGGGTTCACAGTTTCCTGATTGAGCAGTTTCTCAGGGTGTGAACTCTTAAAATAATTCACAAGTTTCTGACTATTTGAATTAGAAAAAAGGTGGAGCTCTCCAAGTATCTTTCCGGTTTCACACCTAGCACTAAGTAGGGTGTGAATTCACTAAATGGTTTTCATTTCCTCCACCTAATTCAAGCTTGTACTTAAATTAGAGTTAACTAAAGTGTTCCCAACACCTCTTTCCTTGTCCTGTTCTTACCCTTTGAGTTAAAGCAATAAACCCTGTTACAACTTAATCCAAAAGAAGATTGGTATTCTTACCTAGGCTGGTAAATATCACAGCCATAGGGAAGGGATTTATCAAATCACAGTCAGAAAAGTGTTATTCATTTAGCACATCAACAACCAACCCATAACCAACCTTATCATCAAACCCAACCCCAAGTCAGGGAGCTAGAGGAGCTGTTGAACATACATATAGCCCCTCACTGGATACTTGGCTTGGGCACTGTTAAGAGTCAAGGGCTTGGCTAAGCTGGACACCCATAAGCCCTAGTGGCTACCAGAACATCTTGGTGATCACACAGGCAACCCTATCCATCACTCCGCCTTAGATTCTCCTACTACCTGAAGATATAGGGCCAGCTAGTCAGGCCCAGCTCATTGAGCTTGAAGCCCCCACAGTGTTTTTTAACATAAGTTAAATAAGTTAGGCTTTATACTGAATTTTGCAGTCTTGTTGAAAATTTCATCTTTTTCAAAATGGTTATCCAGGTCTTATTTAATGGTAGTTCCTTCCTTCTGAGACAATGACAATGTTATCCTGGTCTATTATATAAGTGTTTGTATTATTTCTCCTCTAATTTTTAATATCATTTTGCTATGTAAAATGGAGACCAGGATGAGTGATACCCAACAGTTTTAGAATTTAGAACCAACCCAGATGCCATGAGCCAGAGGGCAAAAAGCAATTACTGCCAGGACTATAAAAGAGAGAAACTGGAAAAAGAAACTCTCTCATTCCTGAGAAGGGACCTAGGTGGTTGGGTGGGTAAACCTACCAAACCTACTTAGGTTATCTGCATCCTGTTCTAATAGTTATCACATCCTCAACTTCTGGACAAAGCTATATATTAATCACTGAACATCAAAGAAGAACAACATCAAGATTCAATCAATTTGTTAAAGTGCCTGACCAGGCCAGAGTGCCACAGAGAGGAGAACCTCTTCAGCAGACAGTCTCAACCTGATTGCCCTTGATTGACAAACCTCATCATCAGTAGTTTAGTGAAGGTTTCCCAACACCTCTTTCCTTCAACTCTGTGCCTTTCCCTGAGTTGTTAAAAAATTAAATATTAAAAGTCTACTTAGGTGAAGGTCATTATTGTCCTAAGGATTAATAATCTCATCCTTGGGTCTGAAGGACAGGATTGCTCAAGCAAAGTCAAATTGCAGCCATTGGCATTATCCATTAGTCCACAGCTTTATCCATCAATCTAAACCCAGGATAAGCAAGCAGAGAAACTCTGTGATCCAGTTCACAGCTTATCACTTATTCCTGGGCACTTTTATGTAGGAGTTGGGTGTTCAGCTGAGTTTCAAATATTTTATGACACCTGGTGTTCACCTAGGCTTTCCACCTTCACTCAGATCAGGTCCTTACATCATCAGAGGACTTTGGGCCATCTCTCCATCAGGCCCTATCCGATATCACAATATCACCTATAATAAATTACATTGTGAACTCCTTGAGAATAAGGACCATTTCTGACTCTTTGCTTTTCATCTTTCCTTTTATTTTTCTTGCTTAGCATAGTGTCTGGCAAATAATAATAGTTAATATGTTTTCATTGATTATTACTTGTACCAAAGTAAATGTTTAATGCCTGGAAAGTATGGTAGTAAAATGCCTTATTTGAAGAGTTAGAAGCAGATCAAAGGAGTAAATGGTTGCTTCAAAACTTATTTTCATCCAAAATGTTGAAAAATTCAAATAAAGACTAGAGTATCGAGTTTTCAGAAGATCTAGAATTAAAAGGAAATCTAGATCATCTAATCCAAATCTCGTATTCTACAAATAAACAAAAATATCGTGAGTGGAAATGACTTGCCCAAGGTTATAGGCCTCGGAAATAGCAGAGTTACATTTTATACTCGGTTCCTTTCATTCAGTATTACATTTATCATATGTAATTGTGCCTTGGAAATTTATATTCCTTTAAATAGTCTAAGATCTAAGGGTCCTCAAGCCTAGTAAGTGAGTAACTGGCTATAGAGACTTAGACAATCATTCAGTACATCAACACTAATGTTTTTTGTTTTGTTTTGTTTTTAAATTTTAAACATTTATTAATATTCATTTTTAACATGGTTACATGATTCATGCTCCTACTTTCCCCTTCACCCCCCGCATCCCCCCCACCCATGGCCGACATACATTTCCACTGGTTTTATCATGTGTCCTTGATCAAGACCTATTTCCAAATTGTTGGTAGTTGCAATGGTGTGGTAGTTTCGAGTCCACATCCTCAATCATGTCCACCCCAACCCTTGTGTTCAAGCAGCTGTTTTTCTTATATGTTTCCTCTCCTGCAGTCCTTCCTCTGGATGTGGGTAGCATTCTTTACCATAAATCCCTCAGAATTGTCCTGGGTTTTTGTATTGCTGCTGGTACAGAGGTCCATTACATTAGATTTTACCATAGTATATCAGTCTCTGTGTACAGTGTTCTTCTGGCTCTGCTCCTTTCGCTCTGCATCAGTTCCTGGAGGTCTTTCCAGTTCACCTGGAACTTCTCCAGTTTGTTATTCCTTTTAGCACAATAGTATTCCATCACCAGCATATACCACAATTTGTTGAGCCATTCCCCAATTGAAGGACATACCCTCTTTTTCCAGTTTTTTGCCACCACAAAAAGCGCAGCTATAAATATTTTCATACAAGTCTGTTTATCTATGATCTCTTTGGGGTACAAACCCAACAATGGTATAGCTGGATGAAAGGGCAGGCAGTCTTTTATAGCCCTTTGAGCATAGATCCAAATTGCCTGCCCAAATGGTTGGATCAACACTAATGTTTTTAAAGTAATAATCTCTCTGAATATCAGTTTCCTCATTTACAAAATGAGTGAATTAGAAAAAAATTTACAAATGTTCTTTCCGGTTATAACACTGAATTCTTCTTTGTTCTATACTTTTACAATACCAATATTTGACTGTTGTTACTATTTGGAAGCAAATCACAGGATATTATTGTTCACAAAAACCTTGAGATGAGTATCACAAAGAGTGATGTACAATCCTAAGAAGGAACTACAAAGTATACATAGAAGTAAAGGATGTCATTAAGAAACTGGACAGGGGGCAGCTGGGTAGCTCAGTGGATTGAGAGCCAGGCCTAGAGATGGCAGGTCCTAGGTTCAAATCTGGCCTCAGACACTTCCCAGCTGTGTGACCTTGGGCAAGTCACTTGACCCCCATTGCCTACCCTTACCACTTAGGTTCAAACCCGGCCTCAGCCACTTCCCAGCTGTGTGACCCTGGGCAAGTCACTTGACACCCATTGCCTACCCTTACCACTCTTCCACCTATGAGACAATATACCGAAGTTAAGGGTCTAAAAAAAGAAAAGAAAAGAAACTGGACAACAGATACAAAATGTTTTTTTTCAGTAAAATATATGGATGCTAAAGGGCCCAGTGGGTATCTTTATGATGCTGAAAGAGAACTGGAAAGTTCTTCAAAATGCTATATTATCCCTCTGGCAAACTTCGGAGGTGAACATCTATAAGAATTGAGTAAAATGAGCAGGCATAGATAAGTTTGTGATCTACACATTGTCTTAGGACTGTCTTCAAAGATGAAACTAGAAACCTGGAAGAAGTGGAGCTCTTCTTTCACTGAGGCTGACATATTTCTAAATAGGTTTGTAAGTACATATTATTTGATGAAAGGCATTAAGCAAATGAGTTAGCTTTAAATTCATTTTATGTATCTTTCTTAGAAAGTTGTCAACATTACTGTAGGATAATTTCACCCATGGGATATTACACTGAAGTGCATGTGCTTTCAAGTGATGTATATCTGGATGTATGTGCTAGCTAATGAAATCTAATATTTCTATATTAAATTATTATTATATTTCTTTCTTATACAAATCTGAGTGCAAATGATGAAACCAAGAGAAGGAAAATATTAAGGACAACATGCATGCATTTAAAAATAAGTCTATTCTAATTAGATAAACACAGTGTTGAAAATTCAGTATGTCTGTAACAATGTAGTATAAGATGTAATTAATTCAGAAGAATGTACTCTTTCATTCTCATGGTGGACTATTTGCTCTTTAACTAAAACAAACAAACAAACAAATCATTCAATACTGAAGAATTTTGATTGTAAACCAAGTTTCATCCATCAATATATATGAGCATAAAATGGTGACAGACAATATTTCTTAAACAATATCAATGTGACAGATTGGTCCTTTTCAGGAGGGTGGATATACAGAGTTTTTATTATTTTCTTTTTTGTTTATTTTGGGAAATGATAATAATTTAAAACATCCTATGTCATTTCCCAATTTATTTATTTTCCTTTTTGTCTGTAAATGATCAACCATGTAGAATTTAAAATTTTTCTCTATTCAAAATCATCATTCTTATTAAAAGTCTTTACTTACCAAGTGATAGTATCTACAGAAAGTCACATTCAATAGTTCAATGTCCCCAGAGGGAAGATCCATGTGTAGGTTAATATACGTATGTGTATATACAAATCATTTGGGTATGCATATCATATATATGTACCCACATCACAAATATGTGTATGTGTCCACAAAATACATGTATAAGAGTGTGTGAACTACATGTGTAACTACACAGTTACTTATTTTCCAATTGTTGAATCAAGTTAGCATTTTAAATATTAATATTAACATTTATAGTGGTAGGGACAGGAAATATTTCATCTTAAATGTAATGTTCTACACTAAAATTCTAGTTCAGCAGTTTGAGAGGCAGTGACATATAGCTTAAAGGTGTTAATTATATTATATCAGAAAGTTGTGGCCCTTTCAAAAATAATAATTATTGCTGTACTTCACATGGTATTCAACCATGATGGCTCTAAGAATGAGACTTGTCAAACACAATTGATTTAACAGGGACAATACTAATAAAGGACATTATATCCACAATGCTTCTTCAACTGACAGTCTCTAGTGGAAACAAAAAGACAGGGCTAAGTTGATAAATATTTTAAATGGGTTTTACTCAGTACTTCCTAAGGTTTCTTTCTGACAATATCAAAAGCTGTGGGGAGATGTTCTGCATAATTAATGTTCAGATATAGTTATAAAGAAGTCTTTGAAGGATAATGCTTTTTAATTTAATATATGGATTATAGGAAAAAGCAGTGAACAGCTTGCCAGGGACACAAAATCCAGCTAATGAAACATTTCCAGCTTTGTGAGTCAGAACATGGAATTCTAATTTATTCAGAATATACTAAGAAGTGAGTCAAACATAGAAATATCTGAATCTTCAATGTTATAGCAATTTGCATTAATCAAACTCAAAGACTTCTCTATTCCCAGGAATTAATTTTAAATTTACAGATATATTAGCAAATGGAAACAATTAATTAGTCAATAATAATTCATTAGGTACCTATAAGTAGTTTAGACACTATGCTAGATTCTAGAGATTCAAAAATAAAATCATATATCTATACCTTGAAGGACCCTATATTCAAAGGGAGGAGGGACAATTAAAAAAATACATAAAAGTTTATTTGAGTTTGACATTAAGGGCACATAAACAACAATATAATGGACTAGATATATTCTTTCATCCTCACTTCCTTTCTCAACTCTCCGAAATGAAATTAATGCACCAAAGATAAAGCAACAACTGTCTCCATTATCCCCCCCAAAACAGAATCTAAAGTGAGGAAACCTGTAACACATGAAAAAAAGGAACTAATGCCCAGTGCCCTTAGCACTGCTCTCCAATCTCCCATGCTACCAGCAGTGAGGCTTCAGTGACCCAAAATCATAAGACAGGAAAACAAAAAAATACATTCCTGCATCTTGGTCCTCCCTCCCTTTCTGCAGTATATTACAGACCTTAGCTATAGATTGTGGAAGTCTGTTTTGGCCTCAACAGCCATCTTGGCCTCAGATTTTCAGGAGTAAAAGCTTGCTAGGGCTGAAAACCAAAAAAAATTAGTGCTACAAAATTATGAGTTATTGGCTTTATGGAAAACAGACTAAGCTTCCAGTGTAGAGTTAGTGAATTGAGGAAGAGGAGAAATGGAACTGATAAGCAGAAAAAGATACTATATCTATGGGGGGCAGTTCAACACCATACCAAGACCAGAGGAAAGAACTCAGCATCCAACTGTGACCAGTTATGACAACACAAAAGTAACTGGGGAAGACTTAAACAAATGAGCCATGAATTACTCAGTTGCAGTAGAAGCTAAGATGCTTTGAGATCCATTGCACAAGGAAATAATCAGAAGGGGATACAGAACATAAGCAATGAACAAAATGAGAAAGAGAGGAAAGATTGAAAATATTCAATTTTTCAAGAAGAGGAAAACTAAAAAAAAAACAATGAAAATAAACAGATAGATCAATTCAACATAAAATAGAAAAAATATGGTCTGCAGGTCTAGGTAAATGAGTTCAGGCACCTATTAATAAATAATTCAAAATTAAGAAAAAAATAATCTGACACTTCATGGAACAAAAGTGACTGTATAATTTGTGAAGAATATAAAAAAATATAACATTCTATTCCTGAATGATTTAAAAGAAAAAGAATTATAAGGTTAGAATTCATAAATAAGAATAATAAAAAGTAGAGTAAAAAAAACTCAGAGCCACCAAAATGGCAGGGGCAGCAGAACATCATGCCAAGATCATGAAGAAATACTAGAAACCCACTGACCATACTCTAAATGACCAGATAGGAACAAAAATTCCTTAAAACCAATTCTGGAGTGTCAGAAACAGTGGAAAAAGTATGCTACAATATTCTGTCCCAGAGCAATATTGACAGACAGAATGGATTTATTTCACTGGAATATGAGGAGGGAGTGCTGAGTAAGCCTCAGCAGGACTTGGGCACAACATAGTGCAAGAGGCAGGAGAAAGAGACCTACTGGCTTGGTCCAGGCTTATCAGGGTAAGAGCAATGGGGAGAAAGTGGTCCTGCATAATTCAACTGGAACAAAGGCCTGGAGTTGCCCAGTATAGGTAACATTAAAAGAAACTCAACCTAACAAGACCAGCCTTGGCAGAATTAGGCAGAACCCAATTATAATCAGGTGAGCTGAACAGCTACAAACCTCTGGAGAGCAGGCCAATCAAGCTGCCTCTGTGGAGAGCTCAGTGCTCAGTCTGAGACTCAGACAGCTGAACAGATCACAGGAACAATAGAAGCTTGGATATTACTCCCTGCACCTTAGGACCAGAGGTAAGTTTCAGCATATAGACAAAATCAAGGTAAAAAAATTACCCCTAATATCCCTAAATGAGCAAAAGATGGTGAAAAAGATTTACATTAGAAAAAAATCTCAAAGAAAAAAAAAAGGAAGAGAGAGAGAGAGAGAGAGAGAGAGAGAGAGAGAGAGANTCAGGCATTTTAACAGAAAGGAAAAAAAAAAGAAAACAAAAGCAAAAACAAAACTCAAGGTAATCAGTGATATTAAACTAATTGCATCTCTGAGTAGGAAATTGTAACTAGAACATATTTGATTCCTATAGTATAAGATATACTTAAAGGTTTTAATATGCTTAAAGTAATTTAGGGAAACACAGAGATTAAACTGACTATAGTACTAGTAAGAAGGTAACTGAAGTGTATAAGATATTAAAAACAGTTGAATTACTTAAAATGCCTAAAATACTTAGAATGCCTAAGATATTGAAGATACTTAAGAACTTTATTATTGTCAGGGAAATGAATAACAACATATAGAGATAAAGACCAGGAAATTAGTTGAATATGAGATATATATATATATATATATATATTTTTTAAAAACCAAGAGATCAGAAAAATAATACATTGGGAAAAGATAAAAGGAAAGAATGTGGGGAGGAAAGTATCTCACAAAAGAAGGCATGAATGAATTTATACACAGTGGAAGGGAAGATAAGGAGGTGTTGGACAGTTCTTGAACCTTACTGTCAGAATTGGAAAAAAAGTGGGAGTAACATCCACATTCAGCAAGGTATAGAAATGTATCTTAACCAATAGGGAAATAATAGAGGGACAATAAAAACGAGGATGGATAAAAAGGAGGGGGAACTCAGGGAGGTGGGTAAACAGTAGTAAAAACAGTTGTGAACATGGAAGGGCTGAAAGTAGAGAAAGAAAAGGAGAAAGATGACATAAAGAATATGACAAAGGTAACTATGACTATATCATATTAAAGACTTTCTACCAAAACTAAAGCAATACAACCAAAATTAAAAGACAAACAACAAACTAGAAAAAAAAATCTTTATACCTTGCTCTCTGGCAAAAGCTTCATCTCCCAAATATAGATATTTAGATGAAATCCATGATAATACAAACACCATTTTCCAATTTACAAATGGGCAAAGGATATTAACAGGCAATTCATAGATGAAGAAAATAAAACTGTCTTTAGTCACATAAAAAGAATGATCTAAATCAGTATTGATTAGAGAAAGTCATATTGAAAAGAATGTGATATATCACCTCACATCTATCAGACTGAATGTCATAACAAAAAAGGAAAATTATAAATTCTGGAGGGGATCTGGAAAAAATGAGACATTAATACACTGCTGGTGGAGCTGCACACTAATACAACCATTCTTGAGAGCAATCTAGAACCATGCTTACAGGGCAGTAAAACTGTGTATACCTATTAACCTAGCAAAGCCATCACTAGGTATGCAACCTAAAGAGATTAAAGATAGAGGGAAAAGAACCTATAAAATATTTATAGCAGTTCTTTATTATGGTGGCAAAGAATTTGAAACAGAAGGGATGTCCATTAATTGGGGAATGTCTGAACAAGTTGTGGTTCATGCTTGTAATGAAATTCTATTGTGCCATAAGAAGTGACAAACAAGAGAATCACAAACAAAACCTGGAAAAACATATGAAATAATGTAAATTGATGTGAGCAGAAGAAGGAGAACTTTGAAACAAAAATAATTTCTGATGATCAACTAAACTATTATCAATAAGGCAAGGCAAGGATCCAGGACATCTCTAAGGAACTCATGACAAAAAAAAAAAAAGAAAAAAATATCAAATATCTTAAAAGTAATAGATGAAATCTGAATGGAAGTTGAAGCATATCATTCTTTATTTACTTCATGAATTTTTCACTAGTATAAAAAATGGTCCTTTTTCCACAATGTGACAACATGGAAATATGTATTAGACAATTTTATTTATATACTATATAATATTATATGTATCTTTCTTATATTATCTACCTTCTTAGGTAGGGGAAAGGAATGAAAGAAAGAGAGAACATGAATTGAAAAATATCAGAAAACAAATATATTTAATTTGCAAAAAAAGCAATTTATTTAAAAAGTAAAAAGTAATCAGCACAACAAATTCATGACTTTTAAATAGATGAAAAAGGACTAATGCAAAAGAGATAAGAATAAGACAAAGCATCATAGGAACAATAGGAACAAACCTCTGCCAATATGTATTTTAGAGTTTTCTATGAATATAAATATATACATAGATAGATAGGTAACAGATAGATTGAAAATGATAGAGAGATAAATAGATGGAAATAAATACAGAAATATAAATGTCTTCCTTTTGTGACATTTTTCTTCTTTGTAAATGGAAGAGGTTGATGACAAATAGAGAACATACTATAATACAATTAGATAATTGGCAAATAATACATGTCAATCATATCTATGAGCCTAAACGGGATGAACTCATTCATATAATTATGAAGTGGACAAAATGGATTGGAACACAGAATACAATAATGTGATGGCTAAAAGAAACACACTTGAAACATAAAGATTTGCAAGGTTTAAATATAGAAGACTGGATTATACCGTTTTCTCTTAAGCAGATTAATGAAAAATAAAAGACTGTAAACATTATCACAACAAATGGTTTAATGTATTTTAGATGATGAAATATCATTATGTACAATGAATGAAATAGTATCTAAAATATAAGGTATAGATGACAAAATGACCTTAATAATTTTTTTCAGGTTTAGACCTAATCAAGCCAAAAAAATTAAAAAGAATGTTAAAGTTCTGAATAGAATTTGAAAATAAATATCTAAAGTACTACAGTTATAGTTATTAAATGGGAATTTTATGAGTATTCCTCAGATATACATGGTACTTTTACAAAATTTAACATGTCACGGAGCATGAATATATGTATATAAATAAAATATAAGCAAATACATATACATACATATTATACACATATACTTATATATGAATAAACATACATAATATATTTTACTGGCCACAGTTAGCTAAGAAAATCAATTAATAAGGCCAATTAGAAGGATTTAGACTGAAATAAATAAATAAATAATGATCTCCTCAAGAATGTTTAAATAAAGAATAAATCATAGAAATAATAGAGAATTTTATTAAAGTAGGGGATAGGCACATGGCAATAGCACAGAACTGACAGATTGTAGAAAAAGTGATTTTAAGGAGAAGAATAGTATATCTTTACAATATTCATTAACAAAATAAATGCAAAAAGATCCAAAAAAATGACCATATAACTAAAGTAAACAAAAGACTAGAAAAAGGAACAAAGGAAAAAAAATAAAACCTAAACTCAAAAATATTTTTAATCAAATAAGATTAAAAATAATTTGTTGGTAACATGTTTATAATAAAAAGGTGTTTTAATGCTCTAAAAGACATTATGAAATCATGTAATTATAATAAAGGAAGTGAAGCAGTTATGTATCAAAAAATGAAAGACAAGATAGAAATAATTTAATTCCTAATAAAAACAAAACAAAGGAACTCTTAAAGTATGTGAAGGAAATTCTTTAACACACTGGATGGATCTATTACATATTCTTGGGAATATATATTCAATAAACAAAAGACAAAGACATAGAAGGTTTAATATCTACATTCTTTGTAGGTACTATTCATTTTGTAGAAGTAGTAAGTCCCTTACAATACCAAATAGTACTTACTTTAGTGCCTCCCTCTGGCCATCCTCCAACCCTGGAACACATGTCCTTCTTACCTCTGTTTTACAAAGCCTTTCTCTTCCTCTAAGATGCACTTCAAGGATTACCTTTTGTTTGCTACCTTTCTTGATATACTCAAGTGCTTTAATGCTCTGTTCCAAACTACCTTGTATTTAATGATTTTATCATATATTTTCACTCTGCTTATAATCTATCTCTTTCTCTTTTTCTCTCTGTGTCTCTGTCCTATCTTTCTTTCCATCTCACTCTCCCATATACATAATGAATATAAAACATATTATTGACATAAAGTATAGACATTTTTTACTTATATGGCCATTAGAATGCAAACTCATTATAAATATAGATTATTTCATTCCTTATGCCTACATCCTCAGCTCTTTAGACAGTATCTGGTATGTTGTTGTTGTTGTAGTTGGTCCTTTATTTTTGAAGAGGACCAATGATATCTTGACCTACTTGTGAGTTGAAGTGAGGCAGAGTTGCATAAAGCTGTCAGTCTCATTATGATTTATTTACTTATTCATCATTTAATATTTATTTTATTTATTGTTTAATATTTATTTATTAAAATATATATATTTATTAAAATATACATATATATTTTAACAACAATCATTAAAACCCAATGACAAGTAAAAAGATAGGAGCTTGCTATAACTTTGTATCTAGTGACTGACCCTGTTGTCTTTGTGTATAACCAAGCCCTACACACTCCTTAGCATCTGTTTTATAGCCTTTCGAACAAATTGTTGATATTCACCCATTCTACTGGGAGAAGTCTTCACATACTTGAAATGGATATCCCCTAAGTCACTAAAGGGTTTGAGGGTTATAACTTATGCTCATCATGGTTTATCTGAATTGCTAAGAGAGTTTACCAAGTAATAGCTGATGTGCATGCTACAAATTCTTGAAGACACAGGTAAGAGCTCAGTGAGATCCAGACACCAAAGGTGGATAAATAGCTCTGAGGAGTCAAAAAAACCTTCATATCAGTGGTGCTACTTTTCCCTGCAAACCCCATGAGTACTTGAATATAGTAGGCATATCATATATACTTGGTGATTAACTGAATGATAGATTTATGCAGACAAATATGGTTATTTTCTGAATCTCAAAAGGCTATAATAAGTAATTGTGTTTTTTCAATAATTAACCAGAAGAGGGCCTAATCAGTAACATTAAGAGGTGGCAATTATGTCAAGATAAATAGACCAATGAAGTTGCTAATGTTAATATTAAGAATGATTTCATAAGAAGTTTGTAATTGAATAGAATTTAGGGATAGTGGAAAGCCCAATATGACTTCTTACAAATGTTAAAAAAAAAACAAGAGGACAGAATACTATCAAGCCTTTTAGTCCACAAACTACCAGGCTATCAGTGACTATACTTCAAAGAAATTTTGCACTTTTTGCATTCATGCAAATATATTAAGTTAAATAAACTAGATGTAATTAAAATGTACAATTTTTAATGTCTACTTAGAAAAATAATCTCTCCAAATAGATCATCCTTGTAATTTGCATTTACAATTAGTGCCAAATGGACTTGACCCATCATTTAGCTTTACTTCAATTGGTAGAAATGTATTTGTTTCTAGAAGGAACTCAGGCTAGGCCCACAAAAGTAAAAAAAGGCAGTGGCTAATTGAGTCAACAAATAATATATTCCAGCAGGTCTTGCCAAGCAAGAAAAATGATAGATAAACTATATTATTCAATAACCATTTTAGTTAATCTCTAAAATGCTCATTGTCAGGTTAGTTGCTCAGTGAAATTTTGCCTGGAATTTTGGAATAAAATGTTCATTTTAAGTTTTTTTATGTGATGGGACTATAGGAAAAGAATAGATTATGGAAGAATGGAATGATGCTTTTACATGATACAAAGCTTTTCTTTAAATGTCATTAGGTTTGTGGTGCAGAGAGGGGGCATAACTGCTTTGCAAAATTCTTCTGTCAGTTAAGGAGGGTTTTAGAATCTTGAGGAAAGGGCAGTTGGTCCTGGGAACTCATGGAGAGAATTAGGGTCCATCTGAGCTCCTTATTAAATTGAAATCTGGCCTATATTTTGCAGCTTTTCTTTTAAAATTGTTAGTTTAGCTAATTCCTTTGAATGTCCCTAGCCTTTCTTATTCCCACCTTTATTTTCCCTACCTAAATGTCTGAGAAGTTTTGAAAGGAGAGTAGATCTGAGAGTTAGTTCAAATATTTGATAGTTTAGTCAAATAGGGCTTACCCTTGTTACAAATTTACCTATTGAATCATTGTATCCAGCTTTTCTACCCCTTTTGACTACAAACCCTCTCTGCCTGAAGTAGGCTGGTCCCTACTGAGTCTCACGTTCCTGCCTCCCTTCCCCCACTTGAAGCTTTCTCTAAGCAGCTGTTAGGGCTACCTTGATTCCTCTACCCATTCCCAATATACCCTAGAAGACAATAAACCCCATTGGTCTTTAATCAAACCCTTTGGCTACTTCATTAGTTGATTAGTTAGAGAGGGAGGAGGAGAAAGAGAATAACATTCTCTCTGGAGTTTGAGGGAAGCGGGAGGTATCCGTGTTGGAGTAAGTGTAATTTCAATACTTCCTCTAGTCCCTTCCTGAGAAACTGACTAGAAGCCTCAAGTCAGTTTCAAGCCATTCTTGGCTGGCTCTAACCTTGCTCTGTAAAGTGTCTCTTTTACTTGAAGTGCTCAGTCTGTTTCCCTTCAGTGTTTTGTCTCTAACCTGGGTCCCAGTCTGTATTTCCCTGCTGTTGTTGCCTGCCTTAGATTAACTCATCCTCTCCCTTGCAACCCTTGGTATCTCAGTGATTATATTCCCTAAACTCAGACATTCCCTTAGCTCTCCTACCACCTCAACTACCAACTTTCATCATTGTACCTTCCTCACCCACTATATTGCCTTAGGGATTCACAAACCCCTATCCACAGTGCCTATCCTCTATTCCAATCAGTTACTATCTGTATCCTAAGTCCTTATTACCTCCATGCAATATTCCCTTATTATATCCTGAAAATCCCCATATTACATCTTGGAGGCATACGGCCACTTTAGATGCAGCAAAATTCCAGACTTCTATGAAAACTCTTCCACACCAATCAAAAAGAAAGGTCTTCAGGGGAACAAAAAACCAAATCTAACAATAAGACGGAGCTGGGGGATATTCCTGCTGGATTCAACTTAAAAGTTATGCCAAAAAAGCCTGAATTATTAAATTCTTGGGTTTAAGGAAAAGGAAAAAAGAAGGTACCATGATCCCACACCTACCTACTATGCTGCATCTCCAGTGGCTGCTGGAATCTTGGTGCAAGGACCTAAGGGAATGCCTTGCTGGCACATCTGTGCCAGGCTCAAGCTGTTGAACACAGTCAACAGAGAGGAAGCTAGAAAAGAAGCAAGGAGAGGGAAGCCTATTCCCAGTCAAAACTCTCCATGTTGCCCCCCTCTTCTAGAGGTTTTTGGCCTCAGGCACATCTAGCTCCACAGATAAGCTCTGCCCTGTGTTAATGTTATCAATAGGGCAGATAAGGTGCCTTCAGAGGGCTAGGAAGCTTAATCACCAACATCCCTCCCACACAGGCTGCCCTGATAGTCTCAGTAAAAATCTTGCTGTTTAAGTTCCCATGGTGGTTTCTAAAAAAGATCTACATAATGCTTTATAAGTCATAAACCTTGTTTGGAAAATTCACTGTGCATATAAACCAGGTCTTTGCTGCCTGGCTTTGTCTCTATCTGGGATCCAACTCTGTTATATGTTTGAGATTCCAGATTTTTCTGGGAGACTTGGCCCTCTTCCAATAAACTCTAAATTCTACCTTGACTTGAAGAAATTTGGCTTTTTGACTTTGTTTATCTCAATTGTCTATATCAGAGTGGTGTGACAAAAATTTCCACAATAAAGAGAGGCTGAAGACAATTGGGAAAATAATTTACAAAAGCACATGAACTAAAACAAGAAAATCTTGTATTGAAAGATTAAAAGCCAGAATTTACCAGCTTGAAAAAGAGGCAAAAAAAGTGAAAGATGACCTACAAAAAAATCAGACCAGAAGGTGAAGGATGATCAAAAAGCTAGGGATGAAATTCAGTCTTTATAAATTAGAATCCAACAACTAGAAGCAAATGACTTCACAAGACAGCAAGAGTCTATAAAACAAAATTAAAAGAATGAAAAAATTGAGGAAAATATGAAAAACTTCATTGACAAAACTACAGACCTGGAAAATAAATCTAGAAGAGACAATTTAAGAATTACTGTACTACCAGAAGGTCACGACAAAAGAAAAAACTCTGGACATCATTCTACAGGAAATTATCCAAGAAAACTACCTTGACATTCTCAAAGATGGAAAAGTGGAGATTAAAAGAATCGATAAATCACCTCCCACATTTAATTCCCAATTGACAATGTCCAGAAATGTTATAGCTAAATTCAATATCTAACAGACCCAGGAAAAAATATTACAAGTTGTTAAGAAGTCATTCAGATATCATGGAACCACAGTTAAGATAACACAGAACCTGGCTGCATACATGCTGAAGGACCAGAAGGCATGTACTATGATATTCCAGAAAGTAAGGGAGCTGAGTCTACAATAAAGAATTAAGTACTCAGCAAAATTGTCTATATTCTTGTAGGGGACATTATGGTAATTTAATGAAATATAAGACTTCCAAGCATTCAAAAAGAAAAGACTGGAGTTAAACAGAAAATTTTATGCCTAAAGAACTCAAGAAAATCACCAAAAGGTAATTAAGAAAGGAAAAATAAACAAAAAACAAACATTTTTTAAAGGGACTGAATAAATTTAAATTATTTGTATTCCTATAAGAAAAGACGATATTGATAACACTTAAAAATTATTATTATCTTCAGAGTACCTAGAAGTATACTTAGAGGGAGTCATGACAAACTGTAAGAGGGTAAAAAAGAGGATGATCCTAAGAAATGGGAAAAGAGACAAAATGGGGTAAATTTATATTTCATAAAGAAACACATGGAGGGATATATGGATGAGACTAATACAATGGAAGGGTGAAAGAGGTTGGAGACAGGTAATACTTAATTCTCACTAGCATTGCAATTGACTCGAAGAGGGAATAACAGTTAGATCCATTGGGAAAGAGAATTGTATTCTGCCCTATGGAGAAGTAGAAGGGTAATAAATGGACTTGTGGGTAGGGAAGCAATACAAGAGAGAGAAAGGATGGGGGATAGTTTAAAAGGCACTATTAAGAGGAGAATAAATAAGATGGGAAGTATGTAACATTAGGGAAGGGAAAGGGAGAAAACTAAAAGTGGAAAGTTGGAGGGGAGGGTAAGAGGGACAAAAGAAAAGACAGAACCTAAGGAGGAAGTCAAAATAGAGGGAAATACATACACAGTAATCATAACTGTGAATGGGACTAACTCACCAATAAAAAGGATACAGTAGAATGAATTAAAAACCAGATTCCTATCATATGTTGCCTACAAGAAACACACTTGAGACAGGTAGAAATACACAATGTAAAGAGAGGGGAGAAGAATTTATTGGACTGCAACTGAGACAAAGAAAGCAGGATTAGCAATTGTGATCTCAGACAAAGCTGAAGCAAAAATAGATCTGATTAAAAGAGAAAAGAAAGGTAATTATATCTTTATGAAAGGCAGTATAAATAATGAAGAAATATCAATATTAAACATATGTGCATCAAATGGTACAGCAGATTTCTAAAGGAGAAACTAAAGGAGCTTAAGGAGGAAATAGATAGTAAAACCATACTAGTGGGGGACCTTAAACTTCCTTCATCAGAAGTAAATAAATTCAACAAAAAAAAATAAGAAGGAAGCAAGGGAAGTCAATGAAATATTAGAAAAAATAGAGCTAATATATATTTGAAGAAAAATAAATTAGGATAAAAAGGAATATATCTTCTTTTCAGGAGCATATGGCACATATACAAAGATTGGCCTTGTTCTTGATCATAAAAACATTGTTAGCATATGTAGGAAAGCAGAAATAATAAATGAAAAATTTTCAACCAATAAAGCAATAAATATAATATTCAATATGGGCTTGTGGAAAGGCATATTTAAAAGTAATTGGAAACTAAAAATTCAATTCTTCAAAACTGGTTGGTCAAAGAACAAACCAAAGATACAATTACTGATTTCATTGAAGAGAATGACAATGAGGAAACAACTAATCAAAATGTATAGGATGCAGCCAAAGCAGTACTCAGGGGAAAATTTATATCCCTGAGTGTATGTATCAACAAATAAGAGAGGGAAGAGGTCAATGAATTGGGCATGCAACTTAGAAAACTAGAAAGAGGATGAAATAAAAATCTCAATATAAATACTAAATTGGAAATCAAAGGAGAAATTAATAAATTTGACAGCAAAAGAAATATTGAACTGATAAATATGATTAAGACCTGGTACTTTGAAAAAAAACAAATAAAATAGATAGAGTACTGGTTAGTATAATAAAAAAAGAAGAAAATGAAATTAATGGTATCAAAGATAAAAAGGGCAACTTCACCTCTAATGAAGAGGAAATGAAGGTAATTATTAAGAACTATTTTGTCCAACTATATGACAATAAATATGATATGAAATGGATGAAAATTTACAAAAAATATAAATTGTCTAATGTAACAATAAAAAGCCAGTAACTGCTGTTGGATATAAGGGAAATAGAGAAAGTCTATGTGGAGATTCTCTCTTCCAGCACTCCCCTGGGGCCGAATATACAGTGGGAGAATTTAAGGTTGTGTCACCCTGAAACTGCGTGACCTGTATGGTTGTGCCATACAACAGGAGTCAGGGGCAATGCTTCCCTATAAGAGGAGGTATGTGGTATCCCAATCTTATCCTGAATAAGGACAGGGTTCACTCAAACTTCCCTTGAATCAGTTAAATTCACAGTGGGTGGTCCAGCTTCAAGATGGAGGCAGCCAAACCAAGCTGTGGTTCCTCTCTCCCTCATTGTCTCTCAGGCACTCTGAAACACTATCTGACTGCTGAATGGTTTTTACTTTTCTCAAATCAGGAGTTGGG
This sequence comes from Gracilinanus agilis, assembly GCF_016433145.1. Taxonomy (NCBI): domain Eukaryota; kingdom Metazoa; phylum Chordata; class Mammalia; order Didelphimorphia; family Didelphidae; genus Gracilinanus; species Gracilinanus agilis. The sequence continues at coordinate 303,076,142 of NC_058133.1, forward strand.
GAAAGGGGTGAAGGGCAGAGGTATTTTGGGGTGCCCTCTTCACTATTCCTACGAGGTCTGTCACTTGGGTGGGAATCTTCTTTTTTAATATTGCATAGCTGAGATTTTAATACAAGAAAACAAAAGCAAAAACACAAAAAAAGTTTTAATATATGATCTCATTCTGATATGTGGGTACAGAATTTCCCCGGCACCCTCACATCTAAGATTGTTAGAGTACATAAAGATTCAATTTTTCCTTCTATTCCTGAAATGCTATGAAGGTCACTTTGAGGCTCTCTGACTTTTCCCTTCATTCTTGATCAGCACTGATAGGTACATCCCAGCTTGCTCCTAATAAACATCTACTCTATGTCCCAGATATTTAATTGTCCTCTAAACTGGACAGTTAACCCCCTTTTAACTTTGAGACATAGGACATAACCACATGACCCATCTCAGGTTCCAGAAACCCAGTAACATGCCATCATCATCCTTTTCCTAATCATGTAGGCCCTGTTGTGGAAAGGGTATGTAAATCCCAGAACACATCTCCTCTAGGAGGCAGTGCTCCACCTGCACACTGTCTCCTGACCATTTTAACATGAATTCCAAATTAATAAATTTCTCTTTTTATTTTTAAGCTAAGTTTTGGAGACATATTCTTTTTTTTAACATTTATTAATATTCATTTTTTAGAAAAGTTAACATGGTTACATGATTCATGCTCCTACTTCCCCTTCACCCCTCAACCTCCCTCCACCCCTGGCCAATGCGTATTTCCACTGGTTTTTAATATGTGTCATTGATCAAGGCCTATTTCCAAATTCTTGATCATTGTATTGGTGTGGTAGTTTTGAATCAAAATCCCTAATCATGTCCTCCTCAACCAATGTGTTAAGGCAGCTGCTTTCCTTCTGTGTTTCCACTCCTGCAGTTCTTCCTCTGAATGTGGGTAGTGTTCTTTTCCATAAATCCCTCAGAATTGTCCTGGATCATTGCATTGCTGCTAGGACAGTAGTCCATTACATTCTATTTTACCACAGTGTATCAGTCTCTGTGCACAATGTTCTTCTGGCTCTGCTCCTTTCACTCTGCATCAATTCCTGGAGATTGTTCCAGTTCACATGGAATTCCTCCAGGTTATTATTCCTTTGAGCACAATAGTATTCCATCACCAGCGTATACCACAATTTGTTCAGCCATTCCCCAACAGAAGGGCATCTCCTCCTTTTCCAGGTTTTTGCCACCACAAAAAAAAAAACTGTGGCTATAAATATTTTTGTACAAGTCTTTTTATCTATGATCTCCTTGGGGTACAAACCCAACAATGGTATGGCTGGATCAAATGGCAGGCAATCTTTGAGCATAGTTCCAAATTGCCCTCCAGAATGGTTCGATCAGTGCACAACTCCACCAGCAATGCATTAATGTCCCAATTTTGCCACATCCCCTCCAGCATTCATTTCTCTCCCCTTCTTTCATTTTAGCCAATCTGCTAGGTGTGAGATAGTACCTCAGAGTTGTTTTGATTTGCATTTTTCTAATTATTAGAGATTTAGAACACTTTCTCATGTGCTTATTGATACTTTTGATTTCTTTATCTGAAAATTGCCTATTCATGACTCTTGCCCATTTATCAATTGGGGAATGGCTTGATTTTTTATACAATTGATTTAACTCCTTTGTATATTTGAGCAATTAGACCCCTTTCAGAGTTTTTTGTTATAAAGATTTTTTCCCAATTTGTTGTTTCCCTTCTGATTTTGGCTGCATTGTTTTTGTTTATACAAAGCTTTTTAGTTTAATATAATCAAAACCATTTAATTTACATTTTGTAATTTTCTCTAACTCTTGCTTGGTTTTAAAATCTTTCCTTTCCTGGAGATCTGACAAGTACACTATTCTGTGTTCACTTAACGTATTTATAGTTTCCCTCTTTATATTCAAGTCATTCGCACATTCTGAAATTATCTTGGTGTAGTGTGTGAGATGTTGACATAAACCTAATCTCTCCAATATTGTTTTCCAAATTTCCCAGCAGTTTTTGTCAAATAGTGGATTCATGTCCCAAAAGATGGGCTTTTTGGGTTTATCATATACTGTCTTGCTGATGTCACTTACCCCAAGTCTATTCCACTGATCCTCCCTTCTGTCTTTAAGCCAGTACCATATTGTTTTGATGACTGCCGGTTTATAGTATAGTTTAATATCTGCTACTGCTAGGCCCCCTTCCTTCACATTTTTTTCATCATTTTCCTTGATATTCTTGATATTTTGTTATTCCAAATGAACTTTGTTATAGTTTTTCCAAATTCAGTAAAAAGTTTTTGGTAGTTTGATAGGTATGGTGCTAAATAGGTAAATTAATTTGGGTAGAATGGTCATTTTTATTATGTTAGCTCATCCTACCTATGAGCAATTAATATTTTTCCAGTTATTTAGATCTAGTTTTATTTGTTTGGAAAGTGTTTTGTAGTTATATTCGTATAATTTCTGTGTTTATTTTGGTAGATTCCCAAGTATTTTATATTGTCTAGGGTGATTTTAAATGGTGTTTCTCTTTCTACCTCTTGCTGCTGTGATGTGTTGGAAATATATAGAAATGCTGATGATTTATGTGCATTTATTTTGTATCCTGCAACTTTGCTAAAGTTGTTGATTATTTCTACAAGCTTCTTAGTTGATTCTCTAGGATTTTTTAAGTAGACCATCATATCATCTGCAAAGAGTGATAGCTTAGTTTCCTCCTTGCCTATTTTGATACCTTCAATTTCTTTTTTTTATAGCCAAGTTCTTTGTGATAGCAAACAAATGGAAAAAGAGGTTGCTCTTTGATTGAGGAATGACTCCACAAGTTGTGGTATCAGTTGTTGATGAAATACTATTGTGCTCAAAGGAAAAATGAACTGGAGTAATTCCATGTGACCTGGAATTACCTCCAGGAATTGATGCAGAGTGAGAAGAGCAGAACCAGGAGAACGTTGTACACAGGGACTAGAACACTGTGGCACAATAGACTGTAATTCTGAGGGACTTAGGAGAAAGAACACTATCCACACCCAGAGAAAGAACTGTGGGAGTAGAAACACAAAAGAAAATCAACTACTTGATCACATGGCTTGGTGGGGATATGATTGGGGCTTTAAACTCTAAAAATTTACTTTATTGCAAATATTAATTATATGGAAAAAGGTCTTGATCAGTGATACATGCAAAACCCACTGGAATTGCTAATTGGCTATGGGAGTGGGGTGGGAATAGTGAAGTGAAATAACATGAATATTATAACCATCGAAAATATTCTAAAAAGATAAATTTAATTTAATTTAATTAACATGATAAGGTTATTTTGCTTTCAATATTTTAAGGCTATTTTGCTTTCCCTAAAAACTCCTTAAGAAAAATAGAACAGGTACAGTTAAATTATTTTAATTGTATGTCAATAATTTAACACTTATTCTAATTTAGGTAGGGGGAAAATAAATTTGACCTTTGCTTTAGCTGTAATGAATGGATTTGCTCAGCATATAAATAGCATAAATAAGATTGTAGGAGGCATGTTTAAACTGTCTGTGGGAATTGTTTTTCAAGAATTTTCAAGACCTTTAATTTCTAGGTTAATTATGAATCATCCTTCACATTCATTAAAGTAGTTCCCCATGGATATCAACGAAACAGCATTGTAGTAGCTAGAGTTCACTCTATGTACTTTATAGTAAAGAAACTATAAATGTAGTTCATAATTCCCTTTATTCTTCACCAATTACTTCCAACATTTGACTTTCAGAGACTCATACTAATTAGCTGTCTGCCTTTGAAAAAAGAATTTTAACCTTTCTAGATCTCAGGTCTCTCTTTTGAAAAATCAAAAAAGAAAGAAAAGACAAAAAGAAGGAAATTACATACTCTATTATAACAACATTCTAACTAGTTAAAAATTCATTTAAAAAATTTTTAGACTTTTAAAATTATAAGATTCAACTAATTGCACCTGGATTATTTCTTTCGATGAGGATAGAAGCTAAGGAATACATAAATTTAAGTTGGTCACTCTAATTCCTAATAAAGTCCACATTTGGCTTTGCTTTCAGCTCTCAGAATGTATTTTATCTTCCCTATTTCCTCTTTTTTGTAACTCTTTTCCCTGAGTTTTTGCTTCCTCCATGGAGTCATGTTCCATGCACTTAAGGTTATTTTCTTTACACTTGTAGGAATGTATGAACTGCTTAAGAATTACACTAATCTAAGGAAAGTAAGGAAAGAATAAAAAAGGATGAAAAAAATCTTTTCTAATTCTTCTAAAAGGAATTTTCTTCTGATTAATAAGCTGGCTCCAGAAACTATTTTAAAAGAAGTCTCAAAAATATTTTGCACAATGGGAAGTTTTTTAGACTGTATAATTTTCCAAAGTAACTATATTAAGGGATAACTTATTATTTGAATGCATAAATTCCCTAATTTTCTTTGAAAAAAAGAAATACATTATTAGTCACAAAACATAAAATCACAAACTGACATATATTTGAAGACCTCATGTATATAAACAAGTTTCTGAAATTGCATTTATGCAAAATTGTAAATATGTATATAGTTAGTTCCATGAGGTCTTAGGCAAATAGAAAGATCAATAGATATTTCCATTTGACTAATATCAGAGTTAGTATATTATTTTATTATATGTAAATAATCTGTAAATAATGTACATATTGTATTTAGGTTAGTAACATAGTGATAGGGTCTGTAAATATGTAACAAAGCATGTATATACATTGTATATAAGATTAGGTTACATATTAGACTGGGGACTTAAATAGGGAATAGATTAGGAATTAAGTTAAACACAGGATAGATAGTAATACTTGGGAATAGAAGTAAGCTGCATTGGCAGATAACTGTTAAAGTTTTAATTGTTTATTGTAAAGCAAATGCTGAAATTGTGTTTAATGGGAAAATATAAACATAGAATAATTTGCAAATAATTATATATAAGTAGAGTCTGAAAAATGTTTGTATTAGTTTAACTTAAAAAGAGTAAGTAATATTAGCATAAGGATTCACAGTTAGTTGAAATGTTCTATTTGAAAAAAAAAGTTATTGTACTGAAATTTATTGTAAAACACAAAATATCCTTACCCAAAACTTTCCTGCATAAAATTCCTTAGATTAGATAAGGTTAGCATAATAGAGATAGAGTAATTGAAGGAAGCTTATTATTTTGGGGGAGTAGTTAGAAATTAAATTAAAAGCTTGGTAAGTATAATACACATAAGTGACATCGGGAAGGTCACAACATAAAAAGGGGACCATTGTGGAAAGGAAAACTGAATCAAGTTTTTGCCTTTTCAGCCCACTGAGAAGGAGCAGACAGCATTTTGAATGTGATGGGAGGGGTAGTGATGATTGGAGTGAGAGAAGAGGATTATGGGGAAAACTGTTAACTGAAAGGTCCTGGCCCTCTACAGCTCTGTCAAATGAGGAGCAAAGTCCTAGAGCTCTAGATTCCCACCTTCAGAAAAGCTTGGCCTCTATTTTCCCTTGTCCAGAAGAGAAAGAAGGTTCCTATAGTTGGATAGCCTCCATTAGAGGAAGAACAACAATTACTGCTGCCCAGAAGGGGCAGATCCCTTAATTTCAGGGGTTCACCCTGAAGATCCTTTCCTTCCTTTGATCTTTCCAAGAAAGACACTTGCCACTGGTTAAAGTAGGAGAGAGATTTTAATTAGATAAGAAGAGGATGTAGTTAAGTTGGAGCAGAGCCATCTTTGCTCAGCTGAAAACAAGAAAACACAAATAAGGTCTCCTCTTCCCTCAAACCTATCCCCTCTGGATTACTCTATCTTCTCCCTTCTCCAGCTGTCTTGTCCATCTAAAAAATAAACTAATTCACCGTCAGATCAAGGAGAAGTCATTATACGAGACAAAGAGGGGAAAAGGGGTTTGAGTAGCTGCTTTGCTCAGACTCCATTTTGAGTGAGACCCTCTGCAGTGCTGACATTGGCCATGGGGAGGTTTCTGTAGGGAGAGGGTATGTGTTTGATGAATCAGCATTACCATCCACCTCTCCAAATAGGAAAGTCTTCTCTTTAGCTTCCAGGGCCGACTCCTGTTTTCTGGACGTCCACCATTCCAGAGAGATCTCCTCTATTGTCTTAAGTAAAAGTAGAGTATTGAGAGGGGAGTTGACAGACATTCACACCAGGTTTGTCACTCTTTAACACATGAAACCCTCAATCAATAATTATACCTATATTTTTACACCACAACAAAAAGAAGTTATATATATATATACATATACATATGTATACACACATATTTGAACAAGTAACTTTTTTCCCATGTTCAAATTTTTGGGGATACAGACTCAGAATATACTAGAATAAACCCAGAAATTATATTGTTCATTCAAAGGGTATATATAATTGGAAAAAATAATTTTATTTTATTCCACTAACAAATGTGGCCAGGAGTTTTCCAAAGTTAAATGAGTCATGTGGTTTCCCTCCCTTCTTCTCTACTACCTCCCAGAATTGACAACCAACTCCATGGCTGATGCATGTGTTATGAACCAAAAATATATTTGCATATTCCTTTTTGTAAGAGTATAATTTTATAAAACCAAAACTCTAAATTTTGTTATACCTATTTTATACTCCTCTAGGCATGATAACAATTGTTCTACAGAATTGTTCTCTATAAATTTGAGAAATGAGGCCTTTGTCTGAAACACTTGCTATTATTTTTTCCAATTTGTTGTTTTCCTTCTAATTGTGGCCACATTTGTTTTGTTAGTTCAAAACATTTTTAATTTAATGTATTCAAAATTATCCACTCCTTTTTTTGATAATATCCTATATGCCTTGTTTAATCAGAACTTCTCTTATTTATAAGTCTAACAAATAACCTTTTCTGTGTTCCTCTAAGTTATTTATATTATCACTCTTTATTTCTAGACTTTATCTTCATGTATTGTGTGAGATGTAAGTCTAGGCTCAGTTTCTGTCAGACTCTTTTCCAGTTTTTCCATTAGTTTCCCCCACCCCCCAATCTAGATTTTTTGGTATTTTTGAAGAGGTTACTATGGTCATTAACGGCCACATATTAACTGTCCTATTCCGTTGATCCATCTCTCTATTTCTTAGCCAATAGTAGATTATTTTGATACTTGCTTTTTACAATATGGTTTTAAACCTATTTCTAGCTGTCTTTCCTTCATACTTTTTTTCATCAGTTCCCTTGATATTCTTGACTTCTTGTTCTTTCAGATTATTTTTATTATCTGGTTCTATTTCTAAGAAATAATTATTGACTGGTTTGGTACTGAATAGATAAATTAATTTAGTTAGGATTGTCATTTTTATTATATTGGCTCAACCTATATCTGAACATATAATGTTTATTTTTTTCCAATTGTTCAGGTCTGGTTTCATTTGTGTGAAAAGATTTTATAACTTCTTTCATGTAGTTGCCTGGGTTTGATTTGGAAGATACACTGTCAGGTATTTTATATTACAAGTATTTTGAATGGAATTTCCTTTTCTATCTCTTGATGTTGGGCTTTTTTGATGGGAAAAAAATAATGATTTATATGAGTCTACTGTGTAGCCTGCAATTTTTCTAAAGTTAATTGCTTCTATTAGTTTTTGTTTGATTTTCTAGGGTTCTCTCATCCTATTATCTGCAAAGAGTAATAATTGTTTTCTCCTTATGTATTCTAATTGCTTAATCTTTCTTTCTACTCTTATTGCTATAACCAGCATTTATACTCTATTAAATAGTAGTGGTGATAGTGGGCATCTTCATTTCACTCTTGATGTTTTGGGGAAGGGTTTTATTTAATCCCAATTACATATAATGCTTGCTATTGACTTTAGATAGATGTAATTTATCACTTTAAGGAAAAATACAATTATTCCAATATTTTCTAATTTTTATAAGGAATTAGTGATATGTTTTGTCAGACTTTTTCTTCTGTTAAGATAATCATGTGACTTCTATTGGTATTGTTATTTTTAAGTTAATTTTACCAAAAGCTTTTCTAATATTGAATAACACCTGCATTTCTGGTATAAAAACTGATTATGTTTTCTGGTCTTTGTGATATAAAGCAGCACTCTCCTGGATAGTATTTTTTTCACTGATAATCATTAGAGAGATTGATTTATAATTTTATTTCTCTATTTCAACTTTCTCTGGTTTAGGTATCAATGACATATTTGAAAGATTTCTTTCTTTCCTTTCAATTTGTGAGAATTCCTTCTTCACCTGTTTTTCAAAAAAAGTTTACATAGTAATAGAAGCGATTGTTATTTGAATATTTGGTAGAGTTCACTTGTGAACTATCTGGCCTTATTCTGAGATAATTATTTGATGGTTTATTCAATTTTTTTCCTCTGATGGAATCCTTTAAGTATTCTTATTCTTATATTGATAATAAGGGAAGTTTATATTTTTATAAAAATTCAGCTATTTCACTTAGATTTTCAGTTTTATTAACATATATTTGGATAATATGAATCCACAAACTGTTTTAATTTTTTATGGATTGTGATTTAGTCTTTTTCATTTTTTGATACAGATAATTTGTCTCTCTTTTATTAAATACAATTTAACTAATATATTATTTATTTTTTATGTTTTCATCAAACCACTTTATCTTCTTTATCAATTAATTGGTCTTATTTTTCAATTTAACACCTTCTTTAATTTTCAGGATACCAAATTTTCTGATTAATGGGAAAATTTTAACTTCTCCTTTTATAATACTTTTAATTGCATACCTAATTTATTGATTTGCTCTTTCTCTTTTTATGTGGGTTTATTTTGTATTCTATGATTTTGCTAAAATTCTTAATATTATCCAGTAGATTTTTGCTTGATTATCTAGGGTTCCTTCAAAATATCATCTGCAGGCTTCCGGGTTAAGATGGCGGCAGAGTAAGAAGCAGCTCTTAACCTCTCCTGACCGAAACATACAAAACTCCTCAAGGGGACATAAAAACAAGTCCAGACGAACGGAGGAACCCCACAACAGGGCACAGCGTGGAAGGTACGTGGAATCGAGACATTTCCAAGCTAAAAAGGGCTCTCACTCACTCAATCGCGAGCTGAGCAACCGCCCCACCCCAACCCCCTCCACACTCACCTATAGCTCCGAACCCAGCTAAAAAGAAATAGAGCAAGTTTGGGGCACCCATCGAGTCATCAGCAGCTCCGGGACCTGTTCCTGACAGCAGCAAGACTTAGGACCCCATTAAGTCAAAAAAAGCACGCGAAATCTGAGCGCGCGCGCCGGAGCAGGACGCTGGGCGCGCAGAGTGCCTGCTGAGTAGAGGCGTGGGTGGAGGCAGAACTAAGCCTAAGTGGGGAACCAGTGCAGACGGGTATACGACTGTAGAAGCAGCGCCCTGAGACTTGTAAAGAAACCTCCAGCAGAGGAACAAGCAAGAGGGCCCACCAGGGGGCTTGACCTTGGGAAAAACCAGAATTCAGACCTCAGGAGCCAATAGATTGGGAACAGACACTGAGCCCGAGGATAAAGCTGAGAAGCTGCTGGGCTAATGATGGCTACTCAGCATCAGCATCAGGAGGTTCAGAAGAGAAAGAATAATAACAAAAAGAAGAAGTCTTTAACACTCGACAGCTTTTACACAGAGAAAATCCAGACAACCGAGCAAACAGAGGAGGAGAACAAACAAGCATCCGGACCCTCCTCAAATAAGGAAAACTCCTCACAAGATATGGAAGAGTTCAAAACTGAGATTCTGAGGAAAATGGAAGAGATCTGCCAAGAAAATAACAGTTTAAAAGGTAGAATCTTGCAATTGGAAAGTGAGGCTCAGATATCAAATGAACTGATAAGCAAATTGAACACCAGAAATGACAAGATTGAAAAGGAATACCAAAAGATTATAGCCGAAAACCAAAAAATTATAGCCGATAACCAGTCCCTAAAGGCTAGAGTCGAGCAATTAGAAACCAATGATCTCTCAAGACAACAAGAACAAATAAAACAAAGTCAAAAGACTGAAAAAATAGAAGGAAATATGAAATATCTCAATGAGAGAGTGACAGACCAAGAAAACCGGTCTAGAAGAGACAATTTGAGAATAATTGGTCTTCCAGAAAACCCAGAAATTAATAGAAACCTGGACTCCGTACTAAAAGAAATTATTCAGCAAAATTGCCCTGAAGTCCTACAACAAGAGGGCAATATAGACATCGAAAGGATCCATAGAACACCCACCATATTCGACCCAGAGAAGAAATCGGTTAGAAATATTATTGCCAAATTCAAAAGCTTTCAAGCAAAAGAAAAAATCTTACAAGAAGCCAGAAAGAGACAATTCAAATATCAAGGAGCACCAATCAGGATCACACAGGATCTGGCAGCCTCCACACTAA
>NC_058133.1:303096356-303129922 GCF_016433145.1 Gracilinanus agilis
CATGAACGCATGGGTCGGGGTGGACATGATTGAGGGTGTAGACTCGAAACTACCACACCAATGCAACTACCAACAATTTGGAAATTGGTCTTGATCAAGGACACATGACAAAACTAGTGGAAATGCGCATGGGTAGGGGGGCGCGGGGGGGGGTTGAAGGGGAAAGGAGGAGCATGAATCATGTAACCATGTTAAAAATGAATATTAATAAATGTAATAAAAAAAAAAGAAAAAAATATCATCTGCAAAGAGTGATCATTTTTCTTAATTCTTGACTATTCTAATTCATTTAGAATTCTAGTCTATTAAATCATTTAGTCTGTTATATTGTGATTAAATTTCTCTTTAAATACAGCTTTTCTTGCATCCCATAAAATTTGTTATTTTTTCTCCTAATTTTCATTCTTTTATGAAGTCATTCCTTGTTTCTATAATTAGGTCAAAGACCTAATTATAATTGTATTATATTACACATATAATATAATTATAAATTCCTTAATGTAGGGTTATTTCATTTCCATTTTAATTGTTCTGCTGCCTTTTCTTAAATATACTTTTTATTACATTATGTCCTGTAAAGGATACATATTTATATTTCTAGTTTTTTACATTTGGCTCTGAGCTTTTTTATATCTTAATATATGTTCAGTTTTTTTTACGTGCTATGTACAACAAAAAGATAAATAAAATAATATTTCTTTATATTCTTATTCAGTTTTCTCCAGAGGTCTATCAAATTTAACATTAAGTTCAATGTACCTATTTAGTTTCCTTCATCTTCATTATGTTTGGTTGGATTTAATACTTTTTGAGAGGGGACAGTGAAGGAAATAACTTTTTTTAAAATTATTTAAAATTATTTTTTATTTTGAATATTTTCCCATAGTTACATGTTTCATGTTCTTTCGCTCCTCCCCAAACTCCCCAACCCCCATAGCTGATGTATAATTCCACTGGGTTTTACATGTATCATTGATTAATACCTAATTCCATATTATTGATAGTTGGACTAGAGTTATCATTTAGCATCTACTTCCCCAAAAATATCCCCATCAGCCCATGTGTTGTTTTTCTTCTGTGTTTTTACTCCCACAGTTATTACCCTGAATGTCTCTAGTTTTCTTTTTCATGAGTCCCTCAACATTGCTCTGGATCCTTGCATATTGCTGCTAGTAGAGAAGTCTGTTATTTTTTATTGTACTACAGTGTATCAGTCTCTGTGTACAATGTTTTCCTGAATCTGCTCCTTTCACTCTGCATCAATTCCTGGAGGTCATTCCATTTCACATGGAATTTCTTCAGTTCCATCACCAACAGATACCACAATTTGTTCATCCATTCCGCAATTGAAGGACATCACTACATTTTCCAATTTTTTGCCACCACAAAGAGCACAGCTATAAATACTTTTGTACAAGACTTTTTCCTTATTATCTCTTTGGGGTATAAACCAAGAAGTGGTATGGCTGGATGAAAGGGCAGGTAGTCTTTTAAAGCCCTTTGGACATAGTTCCAAATTGCGATCCAAAATGGTTAGATCAATTCAGAACTCCACCAGCAATGCATTAATGTCCCAATTTTGCCACATGACCTCCAACATTCACCCGTTTCCTTCACTGGTATGTTAGCTAATCTACTAGGTATGAGGTTGCACCTGAGAGTTGTTTTGATTTTCATTTTTCTAATTATAAAAGATTTAAAACACTTTTTTATGTGTTTGTTGATAGTTTTGATTTCTTTATCTGAAAATTGCCTATTCATGACTTTGCACATTTATCAATTGGGGAATGGCTTGATTTTTTTTGTACAATTGATTTAGCTCCTTATACATTTGAATAATTAGACCTTTGTCAGAAATTTTTGTTATAAAGATTTTTTCCCAATTTGTTGCTTCCCTTCTAATTTTGATTGCAATTGGTTTTGTTTGTACTAAAATGTTTTAGTCTAATGTAATCAAAATTATTTATTGAACATTTTGTAATTTTTTCTAACTCTTGCTTGGTTTTAAAATCTTTCCTTTCCTAGAGATCTGGCAAGTATACTATTCTGTGCTCACCTAATTTACTTATAGTTTCCTTCTTCATATTCAAGTCATTCACCCATTCTGAATTTATCTTGGTATAGGGCAGGGGTCAGCAACCTTTTTCGCCATTAGAGCCATAAACGCCACATTTTTTAAAGTGTAATTTCTTGAGAGCCATACAATGCTCACAGTGCGTGCTCCTGTAACAGTGCGCGCTCCTGTAACAGTGCCTGAAAAAAATTGACTTTATGGCTCCTGCAGAAAGAGCCATATGTTGCTGACCTCTGGTATAGGGTGTGAGATGTTGATCTAGACCCAATCTCTCCCATAATGTTTTCCAATTTTCCCAACAGTTTTTTGTCAAATAGTGGATTTTTGTCCCAAAAGTTGGGCTCTTCGAGTTTATCATAGACTGTCTTGCTAGGTTGCTTACCTCAAGTTTATTCCACTGATCCTCCCTTCTGTCTCTTTGCCAATACCATATTGTTTTGATGACTACTGCTTTATAGTACAGTTTAAGATATGGTACTGCTAGGCCACCTTCCTTCATATTTTGTTTTCATTATTTCCCTTGATATTGTTGGTTTTTTTTTCTTCCAAATGAATTTTGTTATAGTTTTTTTCTAATTCAGTAAAAAAAAACTTTTAATATTTTGATAGTATAGAACTAAATAAGTAAATTAATTTGGGTAGGATGGTCTTTTTATTTTTTATTTTTCCTCTTAATAAAATGTAATTTAAATTTTATACCTAATTTGAACATAGAGTAATATTAAATCCCAACATACTACTCTGCTTATTAAGATGAAATACATGTTCATGGTCAGAGAAAAGTGATATAGGTATTCTTCACACAAACTCCCAGAATTCAATATTTCATAATGCATTATTTTAGTACATTTAAGGATATCAAATTTTCTTTAAAATCTAAAATAACATAGAACAATTATTTTCATATCTTCATAACTATTATATTTGTAACTTTATCCATCATTTTTATTCCTTAAATAATAGTTTTAACTATGTAATGTGATCAAATAACACACATATCAGGGAGATAAAGAAATGTTCAGTGCAATAGGCAGTGTCCTCCAGAATTTCTTAGATACAAAAATATGGGAAGATCTTTCTTGCTTTTTTTTTTTCAATTGAACTTTTCTCAGATTGAAACACTTAATTTATTTAAGTTTACACAAGGTGAAAAAATCTTGGTAGTTATGGGATTGCATAGTAATATCCTTATCAAGCATATACTTGGAAAGGTTGATTAAAATGACTTATTGTTATTGGGCAGTGTTTAGTAAGTATGTTGAAGTTCAGCAAGAAAGTTCATACTCAGAAGAAACTGAACTGGACCACAGGAAAGCATCTTTACACTTAATAAATTGAAATGCTGTCAATAATGTCATATTACTTTTCCTATGACTAACTCTCAATTTCCAAGATTATGTCAGACAAATAATTCTTGAAGCACATCATCAATAAACTAACAAGTCAATGAGAACATTATGAATTTTAATAATCTTTATATAATTTTTGGGAAATTATTTTTGGGAAATGAAATGCTCATGAAAAGTCAAATTAGGTTCTATGAAGATAGGATTAACTTTCCTTTTGTCTACTTTTGAATTAATAAGCAGAAACAAATACACCCCCTACTTAACCCTAAAGTAAGGGAAGTACATTATCTACTTACTATAGGAGTTTAGACCTCGAAAGCAAAGTCATCCCTACTTAATGCCTAAGTGGGTGAGGGACCTTGAGCAGTGCTAAGCAAATTTAAAGACTGCTATTGGTCCCTGTAAATTTGAGGAAGGGACAGGAATTGATGTGGAAAGAGCATGATAAATGTCCTGAACTTCCTGTCCAAACTCACTTTCTTATTTGGACTTGACTTTAGAGGAGCTCCATCTTGGAACCTTAGCTTGGATTCTGACACTTAGACTGCTTCTGGTAAGAATGCTCTTGGATCTCCCCTTTAGACTACAACGTGGATGAGTGAAAAGGTTGACTCCTTTCTTGGCTTCTGGAGAGATTAGTTTCCAGAGAAGCTTCCCCATCTTGGGTGGGAAGAGGAAGGCACGTGGTTATTCATTACCAGGTCCTCAAGCTAAATGACCTTCCAACAGAAGGGCTAATTATTCCAGCCTAAGTTGAGCCAGGCACAGGAGAAACATTAGGGTGATAAGCTAGACTGCTTACTCTACCCTTTTTCACATTTCTCTGCTTCACTCTTTCTCTCTTTTTTGTAAATAAAGCTGCTAAATAAAAGTCAATTTGACTTGAGTTATAATATTGGTGACCATATTCTCTTATATTTAGTCAAAATATTGATTTTAATCCCTATATTTCCAAACATGAACTACAATTCTCTTCCAATTCCAATCTCAAAATTGGATAGGTCACAGTAAAGGAGGCAAAAAATTGATCCAGAAAAATAAAGTATTTTGTCAAGTGGGCATTTATACCATAAGGAAAATTAGTCCAAGGGAAAAAAATGGGGAAGACCTTTTGTTAACTATTGCTGAATCAAGTCAAATAAACAATCATGTATTAAATACCTTAGGAAGCATAAAAGGTAAAGCACTGAAGCTGAATCAAAAAGACCTGAGTTCAAATCTAACCATATTCCTAATAACTGTGTGACCCTGAACAAATCTTTTCATTTCTGTTTGCATCATTTTCCCAATCTATAAAATGAGGATATTTGTTGCATCTACCTTGCAAAATTATTCAAGGCATCAAATGACATAATATTTGTAAATCACTTAGAACAGTGTCTAACATATAGAAGATACAACATAAGTGCTTAAAAAGCACCTAGGGTGTTGTAGTGGGACAAGATGGATGCCACCTTGACTGACAGGGCTGGCAGCTGAGAGTTTTGGAATGTATTCAGGTGCCATGAGCCAGGGGCAAAAATTGGTTGGCCCCACCCTATAAATACTCCCAAGGAACAACAGTTGAGAGCTCAAAGCTCAGAGCTGAGATTTGAGCAAGCTTCTCTAGGAGAAACAACTGGGACAGAGGGAGGTGAAGGGTAGAAAGGGTAGGCCTGAAACCTGGAACCTGTACCAGAATGAGAGAGCTAGTAATCAGTCAATACCATTGATAGTAAAGCTGAGAGAGTATATAGATCATATATCAAAATCATCATCAATAGCTTTCCCTAATTTCTGGCTTGACTGTGGCCAGGTCAGGTCAGAGTTAGTGAGAAGGTGAAGACCTCCAGTTTCTACCAGCCTAGCAATCTCTAGATTGGATCAATAATCAGTTTAGTAGCCAAACAAATAGTAATAGTGTTCCCAGATCCTCAAACCTATTATCTTGTTTTCCTATCCCCATTAATAATTTAATATAGTGATTTACCAACAAGTACCTTTCCTGAGTGGCTATTCTACCAAAGCCCTTGGGAAAGGGAGATCAATACTCAGATAACAATGTTTCCAATAGCCAATCAATAGCCTTATCTACAACTAATCCCACCTCTGGTTGAGGCCTAGTGAGGTTAATCATCTATCTAACTACAGTAAGGATGGAATTTGTGTAAGGGGGATGGTACAAAAGAGCCAGAGAAGGAATGACTGACAGATAGTGACAGTTGGTGAGAGTTGAGACCAGAGGGAATTTTGGGAGTCTCCAGAGAAGGAAGGAAAGGAGAGGACAGAGAAAGGAAG
This sequence comes from Gracilinanus agilis, assembly GCF_016433145.1. Classification (NCBI taxonomy): domain Eukaryota; kingdom Metazoa; phylum Chordata; class Mammalia; order Didelphimorphia; family Didelphidae; genus Gracilinanus; species Gracilinanus agilis. The sequence goes on from NC_058133.1 coordinate 303,102,057, forward strand.
GAGGTGGACATTCCAGCTCAAATCCTGTCCTGAGGGCTTCCTGGGGATCTTTCTTTGGAAACTGAAACCTGATTCCCTGGTCAAAGGCATCCCATCACTTATCACCCAGTAAGACTTCAGCCATAGATTCAGCTAAGTGTTTGGACTCCATTTTGGGAGCCATCTCTTAGGTTCCTTCTCCCATTACCCAACCTTGCTGAGAGACCCTTTCTGGTTTGACTTGCAATTATAGAAAAGGATAGAAATAGAAATAGAAATAGAAACTGGAGAAGGGGCAAGGGGAGACTCTTAGGAGTGGGAACCACAAAGGTTCCCAGTTCCCACCCAAGTGATGGTGTTAGGGTCCAAGTGGATTGCCACCCAAGGAGCACACGGAGACAATGCAATCCAAGCAAAGGGAAGTTTTTATTTCTAGTGCGCGCTAGGGGAACTCAGCAAAGGAGTTCCAAAGCAACATAGTCAGAGTGGAGTTTAAATACATTTTTGAAGCTTTGATCTAGTACCTATGAATAGATTCATGGTTTCAGTTCAGTGCTCAGGAAGGAACAGGACTTTACCCTAGAGATAAAAGGACTCAGTGTTTTGGTCCAGTGCTTAGACTTAAGGAGAACAAGACATTACATATCAGACAGGTATGCAAGGTGGGAGTTAGTTGACTGGTTTTAGTTTTAATCATTTACTTTACTTCATTCCCTACTTCTGTTTGTTCATAGTGAGAAATCTTTCTCACAACCAAGTCATTGCATAATTTGGGGGTCGTCTCTTTGGTATTGTTGTTTCAGAACCATAACTGGGATAGTGTTAATAAGATCTTTAACAAACTGGACCAAGCAGTTCAAAATGCAGGGTCCAAAAATCAACAAAAGAACAAGAATCACTAAGGGTCCCAGAAGGGTGGGAAAAAAGTGGTGAGCCATGGAGAAGACTGAAATAACTGCTGATACCATGACTGACCTGTTGCCCAGGCTCTTTCCCTGGAGACTAATCTCCTAAAGTGGGATTATAATACTTAATATTGATAGTAGTGAGGCTCATAACTTGGGGAAAGCACTGGGGGTTTTTCTTAATAAGGGAAGAATTTCCAATACAGGTACCCCAACCAGTAATGGATTGTAATGTTAGACTGACCTTTCGGTCTCCCCAGTTACAAGAAGTTGGTCTGTCTAAGACAGAGGTATTATAGGAGGCATTTAAGGCTATAGCATCATAATAAGGAGGCCGAGCACTCAAGCAAAGCCAGCAACTTTTGGTCAAATTAGGTTGGGAATTGTTAAGAGCCATATAAGAGGCTTGAAGAAGTGGCCACAAGGGTCCTTTAAAGGGGTCTTTAAACTGAGGAACAATAGTGGGGCTAGGGGAACTAAGAGGGATCAAAAGATTAGAGGTTCGGGAAATTGGACTTGGGGGATTTAAAACAAGACTGGGGCCTCTGGGACGAGTGGGCTCTGGTGGGGTTGTGGCTTCTTTTTTAATAACTATAACACTACCTCGATCATTCCCGGTCTGATACCTCCTGATACCCCAGGTTCGGTCTATAATCCAGCCAGGGTCCCTGGGTTGAATAACCTGAAGATTAATTTGGGTGCATCGGGGATCATTCCCTTCCCAATTCGTACTACCTTTTCCAGATGTACATTGAGCTGTATCATTTAAAATTAGAGACAGCCATGGGTCATAACAAGAAGGGGTCCAGCCAGAGGCTATAGTCTTGTATCCCCAATGGCTACAGTAATACTGCCCTGGCTGATTACAGGCCTTTTTCCTGGGATTACTTGTAGGGCAAAGGTAATAATGTACACAGGACCCATGTTTTACAGCCATCCCTTGATAGTTGCATCCCCAAATATAGGCAATGATCCTGCACCCAGGAAGGGAAAAGGTTGGGGAGCCTGAGGTAACAATCGTCTAGAGTTCTCCCATTTCCAATGAATAAAAAATCCATTTCCAAAGTTGGGGGCTAGCAAAAGGGGCTTCATGGGACTGATGTCCCACAGCTAAAATTAATAATAGGTGGAAGGGAAGTGGGGACCTAAGGCTGGATCAAAACATCACGAGTCAGGCAAATAGAGAAGGAGGCCTAGAATTGTGGAAATAAGCATAATCAGCCATGGAGAACAATGGAAGAGGCTTCCTATGCCCAGCCCTATCAAAATTGGATGAGAATGGGTACTCAGGGCCCATTGTGATTATGAGCACAGGGCAAAGGGGAGAGGCTCAGAGGTAGTGCTGACAAAACAGCTCCCTTCCAGGTAGAGCAGTTTTGTCCTGTAAGTGCCTGCTGGATCCCTCCAGCCCATTCCCAGGAGGCTTCATTGTCCCACCTCAAATCCCTACATAGTGGGAGCAAAGGAATTTTCTGCCTATAGTTTGCCTGAAAAATGTCTAAACTAGAGTGGCACAATGTCCTATGTCATCTCCCCCATCCTCCAATCATCTAAGGAAATAGGGCAATGGTTTCAGCCTTCTGTAATCCCTGAGAGGAGAAAGAGAAGCTGTGGGCACAGAGTCTCCAGGGACGAGTCTTTAGAGACTGTTCTCCTGGACTGGCCGACACAGGTCACAAGGGGAAGCATAGAACCTAGGCCTGGGGCAAAAACTAGAACACCAGATATAAAGAGAGAAAATTTAGTACAATAGAAACTGATATTAAACCTTAACATTTGGGTATCTTTGCCAACATACTTCATCTCCAAAAATCATTCTTGGATAAGAATTGATCCTTCTAGGAAGTTTGATTCCTAAGTTATTTGCAGAGTTGACAAGTGATGTTTCTGTTACAGAATATCCTTTTGCAAAGCTCACATTAATAGAACATCTATAAATACTTGAATTATTATTTTACAAATAAATTTCTTTATCTCCCAGATTCTGGAGGAAATCCAGAAAGTTTTGGGTTATATTTCCAAGCTCAAGATCCAATACTTCAATTGTGGTGAACTAAAGCTGCAAGCTACAAGTCATCTATTACTAACTTCATCTACTTCTCAAAGCACATATTCCCTAACAATTTGATAATTTCCAATTATCTACCTAATAGGTTGTTTGGGGAAATGGCAATTTTAATTGTATAATTTGCCTCATGTGCTGATTATGGGACTTGTCACAAAAAACAAACAGGGAAAACATTTCCTCACATCCCAAAGGACACGTAATGAGGGGGCTTCATGTGCAGACCAAAGCTGTCACTGGCTTATGCCATCGCTGTGCCACTCAAAGATTAGTAGTTTAGATGGTCAGAAGAGATCCAGTCCAGGTTGAACCCTAGAATTGCCTCTCTAACCATCACAGAACTTTCTCTGTATCACCATTAGATCCCAGAAGCCCTCTCCTTCCTTAAAGGACAAGTCTTACCCATTACAGCTTAGAGAAATCTGCCAAACAGCAGTCTAAAAATAATTTTCCATTCCCTCAAGCAAGCCTTTCACATCCCTACAAGACTGATCACTCAGTTATTCTTACATATTTTGGTAATAATTAACATCTCACATTTTAGTCACAAAACCTGAATTAAGGAACAGGAGTGCTGGATTGAGCAGCTCCATAGTAAAGATAAAACAGGGCTGTTTTATCTCCTGAAACAGATTTTAGTTTGAACTCCATAACTTACAAATAACTTTAAGTTCTTTAGCAATCTTTCAGTATGTAAACAAAATGAATTTCAAAGCATTTACTCTTATTCTTTTCAAACCTCTCTTTAAAACAGAATATAATAGAATCTCCAGTTTAGTTTCCTTTTACTTCAAAACATTGCTACATAGCTGATCAAATACCATCAAGATTATTCTGATTCATCATTTTTTGTGTCTATTTTGCATTAGAATTCACACCTATTATTTATTTATCCATTAGAAACTCCATCTTTTGAAAATTATCAAATTCTTAGTACCTGTATTATTAAAACCCATGCATAGATTAACCACTTTAAAAACTTCTTGTGTATCATGATTACTTGTTGCTAGTTCTGACAGCACATACATTAAAAGAACATCTCATTTGAAATATCCCAAGTTTAAATTCTAGAATAAGTTCTCAATAACAATATTACAACTTTTTTTCTCTTACCACAATAAATAAATTACATCGTACCATATCAAAAATCATTAGCAATCCTCAACCCTTAAAATCAATTCTTAAGTGAAAAAATGCTTCTAATTGTGGAGTAAAATCTCCCTTTTGTCTTAAGGCTTAACTTTAAGTTGTCACAATATATGTTATTTGCTTTTTATAAATTTCCAAACCATATTTCCTTTGTATTAACTGTCTTTTATTCTCTATAATATCTGCAGTTTCTCTTTTTATTTTAAATTTATGCTCCAGTTGTGGTGAATTAGGGAAACCTGAATTTTTGCACAATCATTATAGATGTTATAAAGTTGCTATTAGCTTCTTGTTAATTTTTTTCACTTTACAGAACTAATCTGGCAAGTCACGCTTGATTGGTCACTGTACCTCTCTGAGTCTGTTCACATGAAGCTATTCTACATGTTTATCCTTACCCATAATAATATTTTTTTCTTTAAACAAATTGCATGTTATTCCTTAGATCATGAATTTCTTCTAATACATTACACATGCTTTTAAAATAATTTTATATCCTAATAAATTACAATGCTGTCCAAATTTTTTATATTCATAATATACTAGATTCTTAATGCAAAAATAATATTATTTTTGAATTACCAAAATTTGAAACCCTAATGTTAATTATATTTTTACCTATTACTTATTCTTAGAGAAACAATTTTACATGTTCATATGTTTTCCCTAAATTCAGTTCGATAAGCATTTTTGGTAAGTCTGATCATTCACACACTGCAAATCCTAATAGATAGCTTTTCAACATAATTTTTGTGCATTCTTAAATTTAACAGAAATTCCATTTTTAACTAGTAGTCAATGAATTTACACAATACCATCAGTACCTATTCAGTTCCTTAGCAAATATATACTCTAATGGGTAGAGAAAGGTCCATGAGTTTGGGGGAGAATGGGCGACGATTTTTAGCTTCTCATAGCTACTTCCTGCTGAACTGGGGCGGCGTGGATGATTCGCTCTCAACAAATAATTTTCTCACTGACCAGTCTCTGTCTAAAGGGATCTAATTTTGAAATGTAAGCCAATTGCATTGTTCTAATAATCTTTAAGTTAAATTTTTCACTAACATCAGTTTGATTAATGTTAGGTTGAATTCATGGTTGTTTAAAGAAGCTTTTTCACTCTTAGTTAAGCACTGAGCAAGACTGATGGTTTTTATTTATTTTTTTGCTAGCTAGGAAAGTTAAGCTGCACTTCTATACTTCTGTACACAACTAAGAATCATTGCTTTCTCTCTGAATAAGTTTTTCTTAGATTGCATTTTAAAATCTTTTGTAATTTTCATTAGATATATGTCTCAGTACTTAACCTGTTGATAGAATTTTGTGATGGGATCAAATTTGTCCCTTTTTCTGTCTTTTGATTTCCATGTTCCCTTTCTCATGGCCAGTGAGAAATGGAAGGAGAAATGTTTGACAGATTAGTTTGTTTAACTCTTGCCTTAATAAGAGCAGAGAATAAGATTTCTTTTAACCAATTAAATTATCTTAGAGTTTAAGACATTCAGAAATTACAATGTTATTTTCTGAATTTCTCTAACACCTCTGTCTGTCTTCCCCATTCCTCCGGAATGAATGAAGAAGAGAGAGAGATTTATTTTTCCCAACCTGTAACCCTCCCATTGTGATCACAGACAAACAACATATAACACACAGACAGGACACATTTCCCAGGCATATCACATGCACTCTGACAATTATAAACCATAAATTATATAGGCTAGATTTTTCTTTTCTTTTCATTCTGGCAAAAGATCAATTGTTACAATTCATATCTCCATGACTAAAGAATTCTGTGAAAAAGAATGAGTCAGAAAAGGGTTAATTCTTAACAAGGAGCTGGCTGACATATGATGAATTTTGTTTCTTAATTACCTTTCTTCATGCTTCAATAAGTATCCTAAAATAAATATACTTTTGCTTCTTCACTTTTCTATGAAGTGGGATTCTGATACCTGCCTGAATAATTCCAGGTATGCCACGTTGCTGGAAAGATTGATATAGCTAAGTGAAAATTGTTAAAACTTTTTACATTGTCTGTGGCCATCACCAATTGGACTCCTTCCAAGGGAGAAAGAAAAAAACTATGACAGAACTGGTTTTTCTAGCTGAAGCAAAGTAGCCAGCTACTTCTAAAAAGGGGGGCAGGGGGGAAAATTTCTGGTCACTTTTAAATTTGCCGTTTAGTCCTAGAGAAAAATATGCTTTTCCTGGTGTCCTTCTAAGAAGGGCCCAGTGCCCTAATGCTTAATTTTGAGTAGGGGTGGGAGCTTGCTCAGGGCTCCATCCCCCTTTCCCCGGAGTCCTCTCAAAAGGATCCAGTGCTCTTTACTTTCCCCACACCTGTAGTGCGTCCACTACGAGCTTCCTGGGGTTCTGCCAGGGACTCAAACCCTGGATTTCCTGGAATCTAGTTCCACCAGAGACTCAAACTCTGGACTCCCCCTAATTATTTCCTGGGGGACAGGGGATGTCTAACCCCCTGAAGTTCTATATCGAAGCTCCGTATCTTTGTCTCCGAGCTTTCAGACAACTTCCTACCCACCTGTCTTAATTAGCTTCCCGACATTCCCGACCTGCTTCCTCGAGGAAGACAGGAAATGTCTAGCCAGATTCAGAAAAAGGTGAGGAATTGGACTTTTGCCTGGTGACTTGGCATAGGACGTCCTCCTAAGCCGTATGCCCAGCCAGTCCGACTTCCTCCCATACAACAATCATACAAACAGTCACACTTCACAGACACACTGCTCACCTCTGGAAGTCGTTATGAAATCTGGGAGAGAACTTCCCCTGTCCCAGTGGTCCTTAGGGGGTTGAATCCAGCTCCGGACGAGCCCCCATATGTTAGGGTCCAAGTGGATTGCCACCCAAGGAGCACACGGAGACAATGCAATCCAAGCAAAGGGAAGTTTTTATTTCTAGTGCGCGCTAGGGGAACTCAGCAAAGGAGTTCCAAAGCAACATAGTCAGAGTGGAGTTTAAATACATTTTTGAAGCTTTGATCTAGTACCTATGAATAGATTCATGGTTTCAGTTCAGTGCTCAGGAAGGAACAGGACTTTACCCTAGAGATAAAAGGACTCAGTGTTTTGGTCCAGTGCTTAGACTTAAGGAGAACAAGACATTACATATCAGACAGGTATGCAAGGTGGGAGTTAGTTGACTGGTTTTAGTTTTAATCATTTACTTTACTTCAATGGACCCCATAGAAATAGAGAAGAGGGCACCCCAAAATCCCTCTGCCCTTCACTCCTTTCCCCAATCCCTAAATTGTGATTAATAAATGCCATTCATTAGTCAGATAGTGTTCCAGAGTGCCTGAGAGATGAGGGGGAGAGGAATCACAGTTTGGCTCTAATGTTTTGGTTTTCCTTTTCAATCTGGTCATTTTTGGTCTTCAGTTGTCTTGTCTCACTTTCCAATTGCGAAATTCTGCCTTTTAAACTGTTATTTTCTTGCCGGATTTCTTCCATCTTCCTTAGCATTTCATTTTTAAACTCTTCCATGACTTGTGACCAGCTTTCATTTTTTTGGGGAGGTTTGGATTTTTGTTTTCCCTCCTCTGTTGTCTGGATTTTCTCTGTGTAGAAGTTGTCGAGTGTTCCAGAGTTTCTCTTGATGGTCTTTTTCTTCTGGACTTCCTTATTGCTGGCCATTGTTAGCCCCGCCCCTTTTCCGCTTTGTCTTTGCACTCAGGGTCTGCCTGGGCCTTGCAAGCTTGGGGGGGGGGAGGGCTCTGGTCTCCTTGTCCTCGGGGTCAGGCCTCCTGGTAGTTCCCGGTCTGCCCCTCTGCCCGAGGTTCCTTCAGCAGTCTTTGGGGCTGCTTCCACAGCCACGCTCAGGTCTGCACTGGGTCCTCACTGGAGGTCCAAGGCTGGGCTAGAGATCCTTATTCAAGCCTAGGGCACTGCCTTTGCCTGCGCTGATGCTCTTAGGGCCCTGCCTTCACCACTCAGAAGGTAGTGAAAGTCTGTGGGCTGGAGATCTTTATTCGCCCCTGAGGCGATGCCTTCAGTGCTTGGGAAAGGCCGCGTTTTAGGGGCCTTTGTCCCAGCAGGAGGCGGTGCCTTCACCCACGTGGTACTCAGGGAAAGTCCCAGCCACCTGGGGTCCCTCGTCTTGCAGCGCACAGGTACAGGCTCAGGGACTGCCAGTGATTATCTGGTTGCCCCAGTCCTGTTTACGGGCTTGTGCGGTGTGGGGGGTGGGGGAGGGGCTTCTTCCTCTCCTGTTTTAGTGAGAGCTGTTTCACCTCTTTAAAGTGTGGAAATGCCCCGATTCTGCGTACCTTCAATGCTGCGCCCTGTTGTGGGGTTCCTTCGTTCCTCTGGACTCGTTTTTATTTCCCCTTGAGGGGTTCTGTGTGGTTCAGTCAGGAGAGATCGAGCAGCTGCTCCTTACTCTGCCGCCATCTTAACTGGAAGTCCCGGAATCACGGTTTGGTCTGGCTGTCTCCATCTTGAAGTCAAACTACTTCCTGTGAAGATGACTGACCTTGGGGGAGGCTTGTGTGAACCCCGCCCTCATTCAGAATCGGATTGGGGTCCCCCATATCTCATCTTATAGGGAAGACTCACCCCCAACTCCTGTGTGGTGGCACAACCATCCAAGTCACACAGTTTAGGGGTGATGCCCCCTTGAAATATCCCAGGGTATATAAGGTGCAAGGGGAGAGCTAGAAGAGAGTCTCACTTCATAAACTCGCTTTCTGTCTCCCCTCTATCATTAACATAGGTTGCTGGCTCTCTCTTTATTCTTATAGTTTTTGAGATGTTAATATTTTTAGGCTGTTTTGTTGGCATTGATTGGTCTTCATGCTACATTGTGACTGGGTGACATTGTAATCTCTTAGAGGTTCCCAATCTGGGCAACTGTTAGAAGGAAGCAACTGACAGGCTTAACCAATCAAGCCTGTCAGGGAGGCGAGGCATAATTACATCAGCAGCTATCCTGAGAGGAATGTGTGTTTCTTCCCTCAATAACTATAGCCAACTTGGGCCTTGGGTACCTGATCCCTCCTCCATTCATATTATCTCTGAGATCTACATACTATCCATCCTCCAAGATCTAAAGGAGATATATAGAGATATTATCTAGGGCTTTCATTTCTTTTTTAACAGGATGTAGACACATAGCTATGTGGTGCTGGGCTAGTCACTTAACATGGTTTACCTCAGATTCTCAGCTCTTAAAATGAGTGGAAGAGGGAAGTCACAAACCATTCCAATGCCTTTGAAAAGAAAACTCTAAATGTAGTCCCTAAGAGTTGGATGTGATTAAAATGACTGAATGACAGTAACAATTAAGTGTTTATTCCCTTTCCTTTTCCCTTTCAATATGCCAAGCAATGAAATACTGAAGATACAATTGAAAGAGAAAGGCCAGTATCTGCTCTCTAGGGGGTCACAGTATAATAAGGGAAGATAACATTCAAAATTACATTAAAAAAACAAGTCAAATATGAAATTAAATTGCCCTAAATCTTAGAAGGTTTTTGTCAAAAGTTTATGGATCAGGGCAGCTGGGTAGCTCAGTGGATTGAGAGCCAGGCCTAGAGATCAGAGGTCCTAGGTTCAAATCCTGCCTCAGACACTTCCCAGCTGTGTGACCCTGGGCAAGTTACTTGACCCCCATTGCCTACCCTTACCACTCTTCCACCTATAAGTCAATACACAGAAGTTAAGGGTTTAAAAAAAAAAGGTTATGGATCTTGCATATAATCTCATATGATTAGGTTAATTATTAAAAGATACAGGTTGCCCTGTTCATTTTATTCTTTTACATAAAATTAATAATTACTAGAATTAGCATAGTGTTTTAATGTTTTCTATATATATGTATAGACTCATTTATACTTATTACTATATTGATGTTGATATTAGCTATTATCTTATAAGATAGATGCTTACTTTTAGCTACATCTTAAAGGAAAGGACAGAGAACCACAAAACCCTTTTGCCCTCATTTCCATTGCTAGCTCTCTGGAATCTACTACTTTCTGTTTTGTTGTTGTTGTTGTTGTTGTTGTTACATAGAATAGATTCATTACATTGATTTTAAGAATTGTTATAGTTACCTTTCAATGTGTTTCTTCTTGTTTCAGTTAAAACATGTAGACAACTAATGAACATAAATAAAAACATAAAAATAATCAGCAACATTCAACTTATTTAGCTTAAAGAAAAAGTTATTAAATTCTGTTAGTTACATTAATTTTATATTCCAAGACCCTACAATAATATTAGATTTATTCTGGTTGAAGAGTGAGTTCATGGAGAAAATTTCTTATATAAAAGTTTGTCAATAATATTACTAATTTCAATATACTAAAAATTTGTTTTAGTATAAAAATGTCTTTCAGATAGAAATAGAATTCTTCATAATGTAAATCATTTCACTTATATTCATCCTCATTGGATGTCAACTGTCTTGACAAATCATGTAAGTGAAATGTCTCCTCAGATGTTTGGCTGCTACAGTTATGTTTCCATATTAAGGGCATTATGTCCTGTACATGAACACCTAGAGTATTAGTTCAATTATATTATTTTAAAAAGCTGTGGAAAATCACACAAAGCTTCCTTTAAGAAGAGCAAGTAGCAATTTTCACAAATATTTTCATGAGGGTAGCTGATATAGTGTGGTTAGGGATTTTGGACCAAGGACATAATGATTCCTCCCTGATATTCAGGTATTAAACATGAAATATAGGAGGTGATTATCTTTGTCACCTTGCCTCAAGTAATGATGTTCTTTTTTTACACAGCTATCAAAAACCTGCTGTGTCAGAGATTAGCATGATTTCAGGTTATTATCAATTGCAAAGGAGTAATGCCTTGATTCAAATCATACTTTAAAGAACATTGGACACATATAAACATATTCAGAATTAGATGCCAGGCTTTTCAATCCAAGTTTTTTGTGACTTTTGTTATTTGTCTTTATTGTTTTTATATTTTGCACAATTCTTAGCTCTCTAAAACTGTTCTACATGGACAAAATTACCAAGGCAATTCAGGCAAAATAGCTTCTTATAGTTGAATTGCTCACATTTTCTTCAAATTGACCAGAAAGATCTGTCAGAAACTCAACTGAAAAATTCATTTAAAAAATCACAACTCTAAGAATTTATACATATTTTGTTTTTCTTAATTTGAGAAAATCAATAACAATTATTTTAGTAATTAATTGTTAAAATATTTCAAATTAATGTTGATTATTTTTATATGTTGCGGTTTCTATAGCAAATGGGATTTTTTTTTTTTTCGGGATGGGGTTGCTACCCCACGCCCAACCCTCCTCCTTTTTCAGCCGGGCTTGGGACCGTCCTTGGCGGAGTTAGATTGGACCATGAAAAGAATTACCAAGGACAACAATACGGGCATTCAATGGACTCACACCAAGCAGCTCGAGGACCTTGACTTCGCAGATGACATCTGTCTCCTTTCTCACAAGCAGCAGGATGTGCAAGCCAAACTTGCACAACTCTCTGAAGAAGCGGAGAAGACAGCTCTGAAGATCAACAAGAGGAAGACCGAGGTGATCACAGTCAACAGCAGACAGGACCTGCCAATCCAAGTACAGGGAGAAAACATCGAGGAGACGGACCACTTCATCTATTTGGGTAGCATAGTCAGTAAGGACAGCGGGGCAGATGAGGACATCAGAAACTGAATCAACAAAGCCAGACAGGCATTTAACACCTTATAGTCTGTCTGGATCTCCAAAGCACTGTCCCTTGTCACTAAGCTCCGAATCTTCAATACCAACGTAAAGGCCGTCCTCCTATATGGATCAGAAAGCTGGAGAGTGACGAGCGCTAACACCAACAAACTCCAGGTCTTTGTTAATAGATGTCTACGTCACATCTTGAACATCAGATGGCCTGAAAAGATCTCCAATGCTAGTCTCTGGGAAAGAACAATCCAGTATCCCATTAGTCAGGACATAAAGAAATGTAAGTGGAGATGGATAGGACAAACGCTACGAAAACCAAAACCAGAAGACAACATAGCCAGACTAGCATTGAGCTGGAACCCTTCAGGGAGGAGGAAAGTTGGAAGACCAAAACAGACCTGGCGAAGATCTGCTGAAAATGAAACAAAAACAGTCGGAATGACATGGGTCCAGCTGGGGGAAGTTGCCCAGAACAGAGTCCGTTGGCGTGAGATGGTTGCGGCCCTATGCTCCTAAGGAGTCAACAGGAATAATAATAATAATAATAATAATTTTTATATAATTCAAATTTTTGTAAAGAGTTTGGGTTATAAGAATTGAGATTAGAGAAAGATTGTTACCTTTTTTTTGCATTTCATTAAATTTCTTATCCAATTATCCTGAATGTGGGGCCAGAGGTTCTTTTGTTTGCAAACTGTAATGTTGGACAAGTGACCTAATTCCTCCATGGTTTATTTTTTCTTTTGATAAAATGAAAATGTAGGAATAGGCAGTTTCTAAGTTGCCTTCAAGCTCTACATTTCTGATCCTACATGTGAGGTCTATTTCTAACATTCATAACTTGTTTTGTTCAAATATACTTTAAAATGTGCAGAAAGCATAATACCTTCAAATCAAATTGAATAAAATCAGTAGTTTCACTGAAGTGCCTGCTTTGTTCAAGTCCCAGTTCTTAAGAAACAAGGTTTTTGTTGTTGTTGTTGCTGCTGTTGTTTTTTAGTGCTGACATTGACCACAAATGGGGAGGTATCTAAACAAACTTGGATACATGAATGAAATATCTTATGGTACCGAAAATAATAATAAAAATAAATTAAAGAAACATAGAAATACTTATATGAACAGATAAAGAGTAAAATAAGAAGAACCGAGATGATCCATTTTAAACAGAAATTATAATGAAAGACAACTGAATTATAATTATAAGGATCAAACTTGTTTGCAAGAGTTGAAAAAGAGATCGAATTCATTTCAGAATGGGCAGATTATGATTGGAGAATTTATTGTCAGATATTGTTGACATCTTGCTCGGTTTTGCTTTACTTGTTTTTAATTTGTGATATTGTCATGAGAGTCAGCATACTTTGACTAGAGGAAGAGTGAATAATATATTTAGAAATAAATGTGGCATAAATAACAAAATATGTCAATAAAATAACTGAAATCAGTATGTAATTAAGGAAAGAAGTTCATTTACATGAAAAGATCATAAAATAAAAGTGTAAAGGGGACAATAGGTGACTCTGTGCATTGAGGACCTGGCCAGAGATGCAAAGACTAGGGTTCAAATCTTTTCTCAGACACTTCTTATCTGTGGTGATTCTGGGAAAGTCACTTACCCTCCACTATATAGTTCTTACCACTCATATTCCTTGGAATCTATACACAATATTGATTCTAAAAGAGTAAGTTAGGGTTTAAAAAATAGTGAAATTTTTAATAAATGAATTTTATGTGAATTAGGTTAATACTGAGTTTGCAATATTACAGAATATAAACTAATTTAGGTAAATTTAAATAGAATGATTGCCCTAGAAAAATGATGCAAAAATCTACTAACATATGGAGGAGACTGCTTCTTGCCTAAATGAATTTTCTTTATTGAATATACTTTAATGTGGCATGAAAATATAGTTCAGAAATCCAAGCTGAATGCTACACAGATATGTTTAAATATTAGCTACTCCAGGCAAAAAATCTATCTGCAGTGTTTCTACCCTTTACAGTATTTCATAGAAAAATTCATCAGTTTTATATATATATATATACATACATACATACATACATATATGTGTGTGTGTATTTATATATTTCCTGAGAATCTTGTATTTCCATATTCCTTTTTCAACTTTATTATATTTTATATTTCAAAAATATTAATCAAATAAGGCTCCATAATTGATAAATGGTCAAAAGATATAAATTACCAATTCTGAGATGAATAAATTAAAACAAGCTTTAGCTATATGAAAAAATATTCCAAATCATTATTATTTAGAGAAATGCAAAATAAAACAACTTTGATTCATACCTATCAGATTATGTAACATGACAAAAAAAAAAGAAAATGATAAAAACTGCAAGGTATATGGAGAAACTGAGACAGTAAGTAATGCATTGTTGTTGTTGTTTTTAACATTTTTTAAACCCTTAACTTCTGTGTATTGGCTCCTAGGTGGAAGAGTGGTAAGGGTGGGCAATGGGGGTCAAGTGACTTGCCCAGGTTCACACAGCTGGGAAGTATCTAAGGCCAGATTTGAACCTAACCTCCTGTCTCTAGGCCTGACTCTCAATCCACTGAGCTACCCATCTGCCCCCAATGAATTGTTGATAGATCCAAAGAACCATAAAATTATGCTATCAATTCTACTACTCTGTGTAAATCCCAAAGAAATCAAGAATAGGGGGGAAAGAACCTACTTCTACAAAGTTATTTATGGCAGTTCTTTTTGTGGTGAGAAAAAATTGGAAGTTGAGGGGATGTCCATCAATTAGGGAATGAGTGAATAAATTGTGATATATGATGGTGATAGAGAACTATTGTGCTTTAAGAAAAAAGCAGGATGATTTCATAAAAATCTAAAAAGACCTACATGAACTGATGCAGAGTGAAAGAAATTGAACCAGGAGAACATTGTATACAGGAAAAACAATATTGTACAATGATCAACTGTGAAAGATTTAGCTATTCTCAACAATACAATGATCCAGGTCAATTCTGAAGGGGCTTATGGCAAAGAAAGCCATCCAATTCCAGAGGAAAAAACTGCTGGACTCAGAATTCAGATTAAAGAACACTAATTTCCACATTAGTTTATTTATGATTTTTGGGGGGATTGTGGTTTTGTATGAATATCCTCTTAAAAGAATGATTAAGATAGAACTATGTTTTTCATAATATGCACATAATGAGGAATAAATTGCTTACCATCTTTGGGAGGGAGGAAGGAATAAAAGGAGGGAGACAACTAGGATATTACAATTTTGGAAAATATATATTTGAAATTTTAATTATAAATAATTGGGAAATTATATATCCTTAAAAATTGCATTTCAAAAATTTAATATTTTTAAAAATAATAAAAAAGATTGAAAATATCAAGCAGAATTATGGAAAAAGGACATCTACAAAGGAAGGTGGTTTAGCTATACTGGAACTCAAAGTTCAAATAAAGTGGCAAACATCAAAACTATCTGGTACTAGCTAAGAAATAGAATGATGGACTAATATAATAGATTATTGACTCAATACATAAAGGTAAATGACCACAGTGACTTAATTTAACAAACTCAGAGGTCTAAGTTTTTGGAAGAACTCATTATTAAAACAAAATAAAAGCTGCTCAGGAAATTGGCAAATAGTATGGCAGATATTAGGTATATACTAACATCTCATGGCATATACCTTGTAAATTAAATATGGGTAAATGAATTAGAAAAAAAGGTGATCACCTAACTAAATTAGGGGTGCACTACTTTACCTGTAAGTCCTAAGGATAAAGGAAAAAATAGCTCAAAACATGAGATAGAGAATATTGTAAGACATAAAATAGATTACTACAGTAAATTTAAAAGTTCCTACAAACAGGAGTAATAGAACCAAGAATAAAAGGTAAACAACAAACTGAGAAATTTTTTTAATCAATTCTCTCTGACAAATGTTTCATTTCTCAAATATAGTGGACTGAATTGAATTTATAAAAATACAAAGCATTGGCAAGTTGACAAATAGTGAAAGGATATAACAAGCGGTTCTCAGAGGAAGAAATTAAAACTATCATGAGACATTAAAAAATTCAGTCACTTTTTATTAGCAAAATTAAAATTAAGAAAACTCTGAGGAATCATCTCACACCCACCCAACTTGGCTGTTGTGACAAAAAAAGGAAAATTATAAATGTTTCGGGGTATATGGAAAAATTGAGACTCTTGGTAGAGCTGTGAATTGATATAACCCTTCTGGAGTGCAAGCTATAACCATGCTGAAAGGGCCATAAAACTGCGTATACCTTTTGAGCCAGCAATACCACTACATGGTGTATGTCCTAAAAAGATTAAAGATAGGGGGAAAGAATCTACTTGTACAAAAATAGTTACAGCATCTTTTTTGTGTGGTGACAAAAGAAACCTGAAAACTGGAAAAAAAAAAAAAAGCTTTGTCATTTTGAGACCAGCTGAATAAGTTTTGGTATATTATTGCAATGAAATACTATTATACCATAACAAATGAGAGATAAGATGTTTGCAAAAGCAAAAAAGCCTGGAAAAGCTAATATGAAATAATTATAAGTAAAATGAAAACAACCAGACTATTGTTGGACACAGCAAAAACGATAATGTATGATGATCCACTGGGAATTATGTAAAAATTATCAACAAGGGAAGGATCCAAAACAACTTCAAGGGACTCATGGTGAAAAAGGATACCCACTGCCAGAGAAGGAACAATCAGAATCAAAATGCATATAGAAACATTCCATTCTTTATTTCTTCCATGAGTTTTTCTTTAATGGAACCATTTCTCTTGTTTCACAACATTCACAGCACAGAAATATGTATTATATAATAATATATGTACAATCTGTATCATCTTACCTGATTTCTTTTTTATTTTTATTTTAAAACATTTTTCTTTGTTTACATGATTAATTTTCTTTCCCTTCTCTTTTCCTTCCCCTCTCCTAGAGCCAAACAAGAAATTCCACTGGATTGTACAAATGTTATCACTTGATACCTATTTCCATATTATGCATTTTTGCTATAGAGTGATTTTATAAACTCTAAACCCCAAATCACTGAACCATACATAAATGTGATAAGTGATGTCATGTTTTGCTTTTGCATTTCTACTCCCATACTTCTTCCTCTCAATGTGGATAGCAGTAGCAAAGTCCATTACATTGGATTCTTCCACATTTTTTTTACTTTCTGTGTACAATGTTCTAGTTCTTCTCATTCTCATCAGTTCATTGAGGTTCCCCCAGTTCATACAGAAATCCTGCAGATCATCATTCCTTATAGCACAGTAGTATCCCATCACTATCATATACTACAATGTGGTTGGCCATTCTCTAATTGAGGGATAACCTTTCATTTTCCAGTTTTTTGCAAAGAGTGCAGCCATGAATATTTTTCTACAAGTATTTTTCCTTATTATTTCTGTGTGTTACAAACCTAGTAGTGGTATTGCTGGATGAAAGGGTATGAATTCTTTTAAAGCCTTTTACACATAATTCCAAATTGCATTCCAGAATGACTGGATTAAATTGACAACTCCACCAACAATGCATTAGGGTCTCAATTTTGCCACAACCCCTACAATATTTATTATTTTTCTTTACTGTCATACTGGCCAATATACTAGGTGTGACGTGGTACCTCAGCATTGTTTTGATTTGGATTTTTCTATTTATGATATATTTAGAAGATTTTTTCATATGTTTATTGATAGTTCAGATTTCTTTGTCTGAATTCTTCTTATTCATATCCCTTGTCCATTTGTCAATTGGGGAATGTCTTGATTGTTTTTTTGTACAATAGACTTAGTTCCTTACATAACTGAGAAATTAGACTCTTGGCCAAGGTTTTTATGATCATTTTTTCCCAATTTATTGCTTCCCTTCTAATTTTGGTTGCATTTGTTTTGTTTTTGCAGAAACTTTTTAATGGAATATAATAAAAATTATTCATTCTACGATTTGTAATGTCCTCTAATTCCTGCTTCATCTTAAATTCCTTCCTTTCCCATAGATTTGACAGGTATACTATTCTATGTTCAATTAAATTGCTTATGATTTCCCTATTTATATTTAAGTCATTTACCTACTCTGAGTTAATTTTGATATAGGGTACAAGATGTTGATCTAAGCCCAATTTCTACCATATTGTTTTCCAATTCTCCCAGCACTTCTTGTCAAATAGTGGGTTCCCGTTGCAAAATATGTGATCTTTATGTTTTTTTAACACTATCTTGCTACTGTCATTTACACTAAGTCTATGCCATTGATCCAACCTTCTTTCTCTAAGCCAGTAACATATTATTTTGATGATCACTGCTTTATAGTTTGATATCTGTTCTCCATCCTTCCTATTTTTCATTAGTTCCCTTGGTATTCTTGATCTTTTGTTCTTCCAGATGATCTTTGTTATAATTTGTCTAATTCTATAAAAATTTTTGGTAGTTTGATAGCTACAGCACTGAATGAATAAATTAATATAGGTAGGATTGTCATTTTTATTATATTAGCTCTTCTTATCCATGAGCAATTGATGTTTTTCTAATGGATTAGATCTAGTTTTATTTGTGTGAAGAGTGTTTGTAGTTATGTTCCTAAAATTCCTGAATTTGTCTTGGCAAGTAAATTCCTGGGTATTTTATCTTGTGAAAAGTGATTTTAAATAAAATTTCTCTTTCTATCTCTTGCTGCTGGGTTTTGTTAGAAACATATAGGAATTTTGATTTCTATTAGACCCTTCAAATTTGTTAAAGTTATTAATTTTTCTAGTAGCTTTTTAGTGAATTTTCTTGGATTCTCTAGGCATACCATCATGTCATCTGCAAAGAGTAATAGTTTAGTTTCTTCATTCCTGCCTTGATCCCTTCAATTCCTTTTTCTTCTCTATGTGCAACTGCTAGCATTTATAGTATAATATTAAATAGTAGTGGTGATAATGGGCATCTCTGCTTCACTCCTGATCTTATTGGGAAGACTTCTAACTTATCCTCAATGCAGATGATAGTTGCTGATGGTTTCAAATAAATGTTGTTTTCTATTTTGAAAGAAAGTCCTTTTATTCCTATATTTTCTAGTGTTTTCAATGGGAATGGATGTTGCATTTTGTCAAAGGCTTTTCTGCATCAGTTGAGATAATCATGTGATTTCTTTTACTTTGGTTGTTGATATGGCTAATTATGTGGATAATTGTGCTAGTATTAAATGATCCTTCCATTCCTGATATAAATCCCACTTGATAATAGTGAATAATCCTAGTGATAAATAGCTGTAGCTTTTTTGCTAATATTTTATTTAATAATTTTGCATCTATGTTCATTAAGGATATTAGTCTCCAGTTTCCTTTCTCTGTTTTTGGTCTGCCTGACTTGGGAATCAGTAGCATATTTGTATCACAAAAAGAATTTGGTAAGACTCCTTCTTTGCCTATTTTGTCAAATAGTTTGTAAAATATTGGCATTAACTGATCTTTAAATATTTGATAAAATATACTTATGAATCCATCTGGTCCTGGTGATTTTTCCTTAGGAAGTTCTTTGATGACATTTTCAAATGTGTTTTCTAGCATGGGATTAAGTATTCTATTTCCTCTAATGTTAATCTAGATGATTTATATTTTTGTAAATATTCATCTATTTCAACTAAGTTACCATATTTAATGTCATATGATTGGGCAAAATAGCTCTTAATAATTACTTTAAGTTCTTCTTCATTAGATGTGACATCATCCTTTTCATTCATGATACTGTTATATGTTATTTATTTTATTTGTTTTTTTTCCAAAATACCAGCCCCTAGCCTTATTTATTAATTCAATAATTATTTTACCTTCAAATTTATAAATTGTCCTTTTAATTTTAGGATTTCCTATTTTGTCTTCATTTGATGATTTTTAATTTGTTTTTTTCCCAATTTTTTTATTGCATGCCAAATTCATTAATCACCTTTTTCTCTTTTTTGTTAATAATGGCACTAAGGGATACAGATTTTCTTCTGAGTACTGTTTTTACTGTATCCCCAAAATTTTGATATGTTGTTTCCTCATTGTCATCTTTTTCTATAAAATCAGTAATTGTGTAGGGATTAAATTTATGGATGAGTTAAATATTGTAATAGGCAAGTTTATAAATTAAGATTTAGACATTTAGGGTAAAATAACAGCCAAATTTAATCAGTCAAGGCCAGAGGGTTCTAACCATAGAATGGTGAGAAGGGAATTTTTTTCCTGTAATGACTCTGTTGTGGCTGAGTCAGTGAGAGACTGGTTTTCTGTCCCAGCGAAAAGCCCAGGAAAAGTGGATTTTTCTCCCAGAAGAAATATCTACCTATGGAAATTCAGATAGAGCAACAAGACTCCTGATTTGGGTGGCAGACATACCAGGCTGGTTCAGCTCCCTTTCTTTACCTTTTCTGGATTAATTGCTGAGGATCCTGGAAAGCTGTGAACATCACTGGAACTAAAATGGATCCAGTTGTGAGACCTTCACATCCCCTTCTAACCTCTACAAGCTGGATCTAATAGGCTGTGTTAGCTTAATGTAAATCTTGACACTTTTCCAGTCCCTGAAATCTTATCTAGTACAGTGTGACATTTTCCCCATTTTTTCAACCCTAAAACTCTTAATAAACTGTTTCATTATACTTCCTATTTTCTTCCTCAAACTCCAATAAGGACCAATAGAGGGACAGTATCCAACACTTGTGTTTTTCCCAGCTTGTTGACTACCAGTAAACTGTCAACTGTCATCTTGCCAACTATAGTGGTTTCACCTAACACCCACATCCCTTGTGAGAGGTCCCTTAAAACGTGTCACACGGGGTGTGTGGTTGTGTCCTGGTTGTGTGTGTCAACTCTATATTACCCCAGTTAGACAGTTACATATTTCAATATATGACAATTTTAAGATAATACTGTGGCCTATGGTTTTAAAATTAATACAGTCCAAGTCAAAATGACTTTCAGTAGCTTTATTAACAAAGAGGTAGAATGAGTGAAATTAGAGAAATGTGAAAGAGGGTTGAGTAAGAAGTCTAGCTTATAACTCTAAATTTTGCTCCAGTGCCTGGCTCAACCCATGCAGGGCTTGATAACCTCTCAGCCAGAGGACTTGGTGGTGAATTAAACAAGGGTTCAACCCACAAGACCTCCCCCTAGAAGGGAAGGCCTCTCCGGAACTAACCTCTCCATAAGCCAGGAAAGGAAAGTCAGCTTTTCACTCACCAGGAGAAGATCCAAAGGGAGAAGATCCGGGAGCAGTCTTTCAGAAGCAGGCCAAGAGCCACAGGCCATGTCTAGTAGGATCACTTTATCTCTCCTCTAAGGTAAGGCACTTTTGGGAGGATCACATGCTGTGTGAGAGTGAGGCACAGATGATAGCCTGTTGAGTCTGTGGTGAAGGTGATTCCTGCTTTGCAATAATCAGTTTGGAAGAGATTTCTGAGAGGCTCCAAGTTTTCCTCCTACTGCAATAGTTAAAATTATATTATGAAGCTGCTAGTAACTTTAGTAGCTTTATTACATCAAAGTAGTGATAGGGGCAATGTAGGAAAGAGGTAAAGAGTTGATTAGCTTACTACTCTATTTGCTGTTTGATGGATTGAAGCTCACCACCAAACAGGGCTTTCTTCAGGTTCCCAGCTCCAGCCAGGAAAGAGTGGGGTAGGGAGGGTAGTGCCTGTGGGATCAGTTTCCCATCTCATTGGTTTCTACTTCCTTTCTCTGAGGATTAGTCTAATATTGGAGAGTAGCCAGATTTGAGGGGAGCATAGCTCAAAGTGTGGCACATAGTTAGAGGGAAGTATAGGTGGAGGGGAGCAGAGCTAGAGGGCCATTCTCTTCTCCCTCTCCACATAAGTCTCTCATCATATAACTCCCTGTTCTCAGCAGCCCAATGAGGTTGCTTCCTCCTTCCCCTGTCTGGAATAATGTGGGGGGTGGGGCAATATAGCATGGTTTTGGGATGGACAGGATGCAGGAGGTTTGTGGTTGTGGTGGGACCCAGCATTCCATCCCTAAAAGGTTTACTATCACTCACTTAGCTATTATCTTCAATGCAATGACCCAAGGCAGTGATAGTCAACCTTGTAGAGCCCATATGCCATGCCCCAAACCTGCCTCCCTAGAGACCATGTACTATGCCCTGCCCCCATCAAGTGATGGGTGTGTTGCTACCCTTCCTTATCCCAAAAAGGAGAGAGAAAAAGTGTTCTCATTGGCCTTCTAAATGGAGGGGTGGGTGTAGTGAAAAAAATGTCATCAAGCATGGTGAAGAAAGGGAAGGAAGCAGCTCTGCCAAAGTCCCTCTGCCATTATTGTAATGTAATTGTGAACTCTTGGGGGGGAGAGTGACACAAGTGCCCAGAGAGTACTTTCTGTGTGCTATCTTGAACACTCATGCCACAGGTTTCTCTGTCACTGATATAAGACAACTCTAAGAAACTTATGAAGAATAGCCTCCCCTGCCATTAAAAGAAACTAATGTACACTGAATGCATATTTGAAGCTTACTATTTTTCACTTTAATTATTCATGATTTTTTCTTTTATAAATTACATGTCTTCTTTCACAACATGATGAACTTGGAAATTTTGTATTGCATGATAACACGTAAAACTTATAACATTATTTCTTGTCTTGGGGAGAAGGGTAGATATGGAGGAAGGATGAGAATTTGGATCTTAAAATATTAGAAAACAATTATTAAAAATTTATCAATATGTAATCTGGAAAAGAAAAACAAAATAAGTTTTAAAAATAGAGCATTCTCTTTTCCTTCTCTTCTCTTTCCTTTCTGGCTTCCTTTTTAAACAGCCAACATGAGACAAAAGGAAATGAAACTATTTCTTTTTGATCAAGTAGAAAGGCACCCTAATCTATCAGAGAATTAAGTGGGAAGTTTTTATGTCTCCAAGAATTCAAATATGTGAAAAATTTTAATTCTTTAAATTTTAATGCATCAATAATTACAGCTGACATATATATTTATACATTGATTCATGCAACTAAAAGAATTGAAGCTTCTAAATGACATTAAAAACTGTCCTTTATGTCATTATTTATTATGAAATGAGAATGATAAATAATAAGCATCTGAGCATCTCTAAGAATGCCTTAAATATATAATTTTTAAGTGATAGAATTCAATAAAGTAGCCTTAACATGAGCAGAATGAATGAATGGATTTCCTTTAGAATTGGCATGGATTTCACTTACCTGTTCTCTGAGTTATCCTGGACAAGTCATTTAACTTTCAATACAACATGTTATTTATTAACTTTTAAGTTACTGAAGAGACACTTCTCTGCATTGCATCCAGGAATTTTCTTAGTAGTACTTCATTATACCAGGAAAATTATATATTTCATCAAAAGTCTAAACCCTAACGCAAAAGAAGCGTATAATCAACTTTCATAGATCCTTGAACAACTTTTAATGTTTTAAAATCATCTCTATCATTGTACACTAATGTTTTCCACTCAGATCTCCACTGTTTTTCTCCTATCTTTAACAATAAAAATTTTACCCTTCAAAATTTATCTTCAATGTAACTTCTTTGTATTATTTCTCTTCAATTTAATGTTGATTTTACAAAATTTTATTAAGTATTTACTATGCCAGGGTTCTATACAAGGAATAAACATGTAGTGATTAAAAAATACGTAAATTGAAAAAGTCTCCTTGGGAGGAGAATATGAATTATGTAGCTAAACATAATATAAAGTGAAATAGGAAGAGAATAGAGGAAATGTATAAAATACTCTAGTAAAATGTATAAAAAGTGGAAATGATAGGATTGCAATCATTGGCTTAAAAATCAAAGGGACTAGTTGTATACTCTGAACTAAGATGGCAGAGTAGGAAATGCTCAGCTCAACCGAACCCTTCAGATATACAAAAATAGAAAATAAAGTGACTCGAAGCAAAGGAAAGCAAGAGGAACATGTCTCACTTGGGGGAGAAGAGAGTTGCTGACTAAGCGCAGCTTCAAGGGGAGCTGGCAGACTACAGACCAGTCCAAAGCATTTCTATGTGGCATGAGATTAATCAGTAGAGTATGAGAAACAGCCCAGCACAGGAGACAATTAAGGAGTCATGGGCTGGAGGAATAGAATTCAAGTGGACAAAATATCTGTAAGCTTCTACGCAAGAAGTCAGAATGTACAACTCTTCAAAGTATATTCTGAGGTATCCCAAGGATCCTAGCCCTGTCACAAGCACCAGAGGAGGCTATTCTCCAAACTCAGAACAGTGTTTCTTGTACACCAGCAGCAAAACATAAGTTCAAAAGAAAGACAAGATAATGAGGAGAAATATAATAAATAGAAAAATGAGCAGAAAATATGGGGGAGAAATCTAAACTTAAAGAGTCACTTTACTGAAATGGAAGATCAAAGTATAAATTCAGAAGAGGACAACAATGTCAAAAAGGAACTGTGTGAAGTCCCAAAGAAAAATTAGGAAGTATGTCAGGACTGAAAAGAACTCTTATAAGGATTTGAGAAGTTAAAAAATCAAACTAGAGAAATGATAGAAAAATTTAAAATTTGGAAAAAATTCACTGGCAAAAATAATTTCCTAAAAACTAGAATAGGTCATATAAAAATGGAGGCCAACAAACAAAGAAAACAATGAAGTTAACAGGTACCTAAAAAATAGAATGGGCAGAATAGAAAAGGAAATATAAAAGTTCAAGGAAGAAAATAACTCTAAAACTCAGAATTGAGCAAATGGAAGATATTTATTCCAACTTCCATATTACAGGATCTTAAGGCTTGGAATATGCTGCTCTGACAGGCAGAAGATCTAGGCATAAAACCAAGAATAATTTAGTAAATCTGAGCATAATTCTCAAATAAAAATGGATGGTTAATAAAATAGAAGACTTCAAGGCATTCCTGATCCTCTCTCCCAAAGCCTTCCTCACCCTTCACCCTCCCCCCAAAAAACATATCTTTTTCTATAACAACTGATGAACAGGATGTGTTTAGAAAAACCTGGGGAAAAAACTTGTATCAACTGATGCAAAGTAAAATGGGCAGGACCAGGACAGTGTATACAGTAACAAAAATAGTCTATGATGATCAGTTGTAAAGGACTAAAACCATGCTTAACAAAATGAAGTTCCAATATAACCACAAGAATCTCATGTTATAGGGAAAAAAACAAACAAACAGCTTATTCATAGCCAAAGAAAGACCTTTTGGAATCAGATTACAAATCTAATCATTACATCCTTGGTTAGGTAATCACCACACAATATTTAATGACCATAATAACCTGATTTTCTATAAACTCAAAGAACCAAGCTTTTTGGGGTGGGGATGTGGAAGAAGAAATCACTATTTGACAAATCTGCTTAGAAAACTGGAAACAGTATGGCAGAAATTAGGCATAGATGAACATCTCACACCATATAGCAAAATAAATTCCAAATGGATAGTTGATCTAGAAATTCTAGAAATAAAAGGTAATACAAGAAACAAATTAGGGTAACACTAAATAATTAATCTGAATTTATGGACAAATATGACATCAAGAAAATTACAAAAAGTGAAATTGATGATTTTGATTATATTAAATTAAAATGGTTTGTACAACAAAAACCAATGCAGCCAAGATTAGTGGGGAAACAACAAATTGGAGGAAAGATATTGCAAGTGTCTTTAATAAGGGCTTCATTTCTCAAATACATAGAGAACCAAGTCAAATTTACAAGAATATGAAGTATTCACCAATTAATATATGGTCAAAGATATAAACAGGCAAGACTCAGATGAAGAAATTAAATATCTACAGTCATTACAAAAATGTCCTTAATTACTGTAATATTGAAAACTAATATTATGCCAAATGTAATATTTAGAAATTGGTTAGGAAATATAATATTAGTTTAAAAAAAAGATTGTTGTGGTCACCATTTATAAAATTATTAACCCCTAAGTCACAAGGATGAAAGTAGCTTTTTACAATTTAATGTTAATATAAATATAGTCTTAGAAAGAAATAAGGAAGGAGGAAATAGAAAAATATTTCCCAACTTGCCTCCCTAATCTTACCATCCAACAAGAGTGTCTTTCCTCTGAGCCAGCAACACTAAATCACAAAAAGTCCCACCAGCCAAAGACCTCCAGAGAAGACCCTGATCTCCTCAATGATCTCGTTTTTTAATACTCCTCTTTCTCCATATCACTTCTTTTCCCTGTGTGTTGGTCTATCACATATCAGGAACCAATCAAAGTCTCTCTGACTCAGACCCATCATCCATAGTTCCCAGTCATGATCCTAGGGGGTCTTAATCTGTGACCTCTATTTGGTGCATTCCAGCCACACTGATGGGCTGGCTCAGACAAGCAGAAAGTTCATCACCCTGAGAGGAAGGAGTTCCCTTTACACATCACTGTTGATTAAGCAATATAAATTAAAACAACTCTAATATACTACTTCACACTTTCAGTTTGGCTAATTTGACCAAAAGAGAAAATATTTGAGGGAGTATTGGAAAATTGGTTCAGTAATATTGTTGTTGGAGATATGAACTAATACAATCATTATAGAGAGAAATCTGAAATCACATCCAAAGGGTCATTAAACCATGCAGATTCTTTCATCCAGGCATATTCCTAAAGGATCTGTATCACAAAGAAATCAAGATATAAAGGAAAAGGACCTTCTTGTACAATTTTTTTACATCTCTTTTTTTGTAGTGGAACTGAAATTCAATTGGAAACTGAGGGGTGTTCATTAAATTGGGAATGGTTGCATAAGTTGTCATAAATCATTGCAATGAAATATTATTTTGCTACAAGAAATGTCAAACAAGATGAACTCCAAAAAACCTGGAAAGACATATCAAATGATGCAAAGTGAATTGAGCAGAACCAGGAAAAGAATATATAAAGTAGCAGAAATATAACAAGATGATCAACTAGGAAGGAATAAATTATTATCAGCAAAAGAATGTTACAAGATATCTCCAAAGTCTCATGATAATAATTGTCAACCATAGCTAAAGAATAAACTGCTAGAATTCAGATCAAAGCATACTCCCTTTCACTATCTTTTCTTCATGAGTTTTTTACATGATATGTGATTTGTGTCTTCTATCATGAGGCATATGGAAAAATGTACTTCATGAAAACACTGATATAAAATAAGACTATTTACTGCGTTGGGTACAAGTAAAATTCGAGAAGTTGGAGTTGGAGAAAAGGAGGGAAAAATCTGAACCAATAATTGCCAGAAAACAATTGCCAAAAATTGTTTCTATGTGTAATTGAAAAAAAAGTAAAAATACAAATGAAAGGAGACTAACAACATAGATTTCTTTTGTAGTTGCTTTTCTTTTTATTGGCTGTCATCCAGTCTTATTCAACTTATTCCCTGCTCTGTATGTATGTTCCTATTCACTGCTCTATTAATTATAAAGTTTTTAAGTCTCTTATATATGTTCAATATACTAAGTAATTTAGGTACCTCAGGCTCTTCAAGTATCATAGATATCTTAAGTATCTTAGTTATCACCTTATGTAGTAATGTAACTAATTCAATCCCATTGAACCCTTTGAGTTCTTTTATTTTTAGCTGTTTATATCTCTATTGAGTGTTAAATTTGTTCATTAAATTTTCTCTGGTAATTTTGTCAGGAATGCCTGGAGGTCCTCAAATTAATTAAATATGCATTTTCCCCCTAGAGAATGCTCAGTTTCTTTGGGTAGGTACTGGGTTGTTTTTAATGCTGTACGTTATCCTACTCTCAAATATTATCCCATTGAGATGGGTCCTTTGCTGATACTTCTGATTTTCTTTAACTGAAATCCTGTTTCTGTCTTTTGTTGGTTCTACCATTCCAAAATTTGTTTTGAAACAATTTTTGTCATGGTTGTTTGGGAACGTGTTAAGTGGGCTAGAAACAGTTCTTATTACATAAATTTGGCTGCTTCCAAGTGCAAAATCCAAAGTCATTTCATAAAGTTCTTTTTTTTTCAGTTTTTTTTAACATTTATTAATATTCATTTTTGACATGGTTACATGATTCATGCTCCACCTTTCCCCTTCAACCCCACCCCCCACCCCCCCCTTGG
>NC_058133.1:303130007-303131024 GCF_016433145.1 Gracilinanus agilis
CCCACCCTTGGCCGATGCGCGTTTCCACTAGTTTTGTCATGTGTCCTTGAACAAGACCAATTTCCAAATTGTTGGTAGTTGCATTGGTGTGGTAGTTTCGAGTTTACACCCTCAGTCATGTCCACCCCGACCCATGCGTTCAAGCAGTTGTTTTTCTTATATGTTTCCTCTCCTGCAGTCCTTCCTCTGAATGTGGGTAGCGTCTTTACCATAAATCCCTCAGAATTGTCCTGGGTCATTGTATTGCTGCTGGTACAGAGGTCCATTACATTCAATTTTACCACAGTATATCAGTCTCTGTGTATAGAGTTCTTCTGGCTCTGCTCCTTTCGCTCTGCATCAGTTCCTGGAGGTCTCTCCAGTTCGCCTGGAACTTCTCCAGTTTATTATTCCTTTTAGCACAATAGTATTCCATCACCCGCATATACCACAGTTTGTTCAGCCATTCCCCAATTGAAGGACATTCCCTCCTTTTCCAATTTGTTGCCACCACAAAAAGCGCAGCTATGAATATTTTCATACAAGTCTGTTTATCTATGATCTCTTTGGGGTACAAACCCAACAATGGTATGGCTGGATCAAAGGGCAGGCATTCTTTTATAGCCCTTTGAGCGTGATTCCAAATTGCCACCCAGAATGGCTGGATCAGTTCACAACTCCACCAGCAATGCATCAATGTCCCAATTTTGCCACATCCCCTCCAGCATTCATTACTCTCCCCTTCTTTCATTTTAGCCAATCTGCTAGGTGTGAGGTGATACCTCAGAGTTGTTTTGATTTGCATTTCTCTAATTATTAGAGATTTGGAACACTTTCTCATGTGCTTATTGATACTTTTGATTTCTTTACCTGAAAATTGCCTATTCATGTCTCTTGCCCATTTATCAATTGGGGAATGGCTTGATGTTTTATACAATTGCTTTAACTCCTTGTATATTTGAGTGATTAGACCCCTGTCAGAGTTTTTCGTTATAAAGATTTTTTCCCAATTTGTTGTTTCCCTTCTGATTTTGACTA
>NC_058133.1:303135995-303322191 GCF_016433145.1 Gracilinanus agilis
CCCCCTCTTTCCCATCCCCCATGCCATCTTAGATTATTTAGTGTTCCACCCTCACCCTGTTAATTATTCTTCTGATTACTATAATAGTGAATATTATAATAGTGAATAGAGTTCACTACAGAGAATTAAACATAATATTTCTCTACAAAGGAATACAGATAATTAGATCTCACTGAGGCCCTTAAAAAGGCAAATTTAAAAATTATAAGTTTTCTTTCTTTCCCCTCTGTATCTTATTTACCTTTTCAGGTTTCTCTCGATTTTTGTGGTTGGATATCAAACTTTCCATTTAGCCCCGGTCTTTTCTGTGCAAATACCTGGAATTCTTCAATTTTGTTGAATGCCCATACTTTCCCTTGGAAATATATAGTCAATTTTGATGGGTAGTTGATCCGTGGTTGCTGGCCCAGCTCTCTTGCCTTTCTGAATATTGTATTCCACGCTTTGCGGTCTTTTAGTGTTGAGGCTGCCAGATCCTGTGTGATCCTGATTGTTGCTCCTTGATATTTGAATTGTTTCTTTCTGGCTTCTTGTAAGATTTTTTCTTTTGCTTGGAAACTCTTGAATTTTGCAATGATGTTTCTTGGTGTTTTCCTTTCTTGATCGAATGCTGCAGGTGTTCTATGAATCCTTTCAATGTCTATATTGCCCTCTTGTTGTAGGACTTCAGGGCAATTTTGCTGAATAATTTCTTTTAGTACGGAGTCCAGGTTTTTATTAATTTCTGGTTTTTCTGGAAGACCAATTATTCTCAAATTGTCTCTTCTAGACCGGTTTTCTTGGTCTGTCACTCTCTCATTGAGATATTTCATGTTTCCTTCTATTTTTTCAGTCTTTTGGCTTTGTTTTATTTGTTCTTGTTGTCTTGAGAGATCATTAGTTTCTACTTGCTCAATTCTAGCCTTTAGGGATTGATTTTCGGCTATAATCTTTTGGTTTTCGGCCATAATCTTCTGGTAATCGGCCATAATCTTTTGGTTTTCGGCCATAATCTTCTTGTTTTCGGCCATAATCTTTTGGTATTCCTTTTCAATCTGGTCATTTCTTGTGTTCAATTTGCTTATCAGTTCATTTGGTTTCTGAGCCTCGTTTTCCAGCTGCAAGATTCTACCTTTTAAGCTGTTATTTTCTTGCCAGATCTCTTCCATTTTCCTCAAAATCTCAGATTTGAACTCGTCCATAGCTTGTGAGGAGTTTTCCTTATTTGGGGAGGGTCTGGATGGTTGTTTGTTCTCCTCCTCTGTTTGCTCGGTTGTCTGGATTTTCTCTGTGTAGAAGCTGTCGAGTGTTAAAGACTTCTTTTTTTTTGTTATTATTCTTTCTCTTCTGAATTTCCTGTAACTGGTTAGCCATCATTAGCCCAGCAGCTTCTCAGGTTTATCCTCGCTCTCAGTGTCTGTCTGAGATCTATTGGCTCCTGAGGTCTGAGTTCTAGTTTTTTCCAAGGTCAAGCCCCCTGGTGGATTCCCTTGCTTGATCCTCTGCAGGAGGTTTCTTTACAAGTCTCAGGGCGCTGCTTCCACAGTCGTATACCCGTCTGCACTGGTTCCCCACTTAGGCTTTAGTTCCTGGCTGTGTTTGCCTCCACCCACACCTCTGCTCAGCCGGCACCCACGCCTCTGCTCAGCCTGCACCCACGCCTCTGCTCAGCCGGCACTCTGCGCGCCCAGCGTCCACTCTCTGCTCCCGCGCGCTCAGCTTTCGCGTGCGTTCTTGACTTAATGGGGTCCTAAGTCTTGCTGCTCTCAGGAACAGGTCCCGGAGCTGCTGATGACTCGATGGGTGCCCCAAACTTGCTCTATTTCTTTTTAGCTGGGTTCGAAGCTATAGGTGAGTGTGGAGGGGTTGGGGGTGGGGCGGTTGCTCAGCTCGCGATTTAAGGAGAGCCCTTTTTAGCCTGGAAATGTCTCGATTCCACGTACCTTCCACGCTGTGCCCTGTTGTGGGGTTCCTCCGTTCGTCTGGACTTGTTTTTATGTCCCCTTGAGGAGTTTTGTGTGTTTTGGTCAGGAGAGGTTAAGAGCTGCTTCTTACTCTACCGCCATCTTAACCCGGAACCTCCATCTTGGGATTCCATAAAGTTCTTTTTAAAGATAAAGAAACTGAGGGTCTGGAGAAGTTCCATACCAAATATCCAAGAAAAAGTAGTAATTTGAACCTCTACTCAATGATTACAAAAATTTTTTTTCTCCACCACCAAAACTATTAGTTTAGAACTCTTTAATGAGAGCTTTTATTATTTTGAATTATGACTATTATATAATCCCATTATTTCCCCCCATTAGATAATAGTTATGGGAGGAGATGAGATATAAATATTTGACAAATGTAGAGAATAAAGGGGTGAAGTTAACCCCACCAATTTTTTAAATTGTTGGCATTTTCTCATATGAGAATGCAATTATTGAAAAAGGAATACATAAAGAGTACTTGAAATTTGATATAGTTTCAGTTCTGAAAATTACAATAGTTATTGACCTATGCCTAATGCATCTTACTTTTAAAGCTGTCTTAGGTTTAGACAAATCTAATCTTCAAGCAACTTTGATCCTTTTACTCATATCAATCAGGTTAATAATGTTTTTGTTATGTCATTTTTAGGGAAGCAATATGACATAGTGTGAATCTAGGTTAGGAATCAGGAGACTGGGGGTCCAATTTAGCTAATATTAATTACTTACAGCTTTAACCAATAACCTTTGAAGTCCCTCTAAGAATACCAGTCTAAAATTTTAACTCAACTCTAACTCATTCTAATTGCATTCCATAATATGCTGATTTGCCCTTTGCAGCAATTTTAGCTTCCTTAGGATTATAGATGTAGGTACTGACTTAATACCTTTTCCAATGATTGTCTATAAAATGAAAGGAGAGCTCAAGTTCAAGATCATCATTAGTGTAGATTTGGACTCCAAGGCAAAATCTTTGAGCACTATGCTTTTATGATTTTTTACATGGGGAAATTGAGTTAAAATAACAGTTCAGAGAAGCCTCTAAGGAGAAAAGTTATAGAAATAAACAATAAATATTTAGAGAATGATCTTTGGAAGAGAGTATGTGACTTGGCAATAATGATGGTCTATGCATGTTTTGTAATAAAGAAAACAATTTTCCTAGAGTCAAGACCTCTGGATTCAACTTCTATTTTTGAAACCTGAAGTATGATCCTAATCTCTCAGAGCCCCAATTGCCTTAACCTGTATTCTCTTTCTCAGAGGGTTACTTGAGCAAACTCTTTCATAAGCCCCTTTAATAAAAGGTAGGCTTATGTTGTCAAGAAAACGATAGGTATGGTTTGGGGTAATTTTATCTATGTAAAGCTCATATTTAGGGTGTTCTTCTAAGTCTCAATGTGTTACACTGGGATTAATGACAATCATTTTTCCTCTCCTAAATGAATCAATATTGGAAGAACAGATGAATTCAAGCTCCCCTCTAGCTCTATATGTGTGGTTCTAAGAACCTTACATTTAAGGAAATCATTGCCACATTCAAATCTACCTTCCACTCAGCTATCAAAGTAACCTTTCAGATCTGACTTTAACCCTGAATCCTTCTTACAAACAATACATTCCAATATTTATCTATTATTTCCAGGATCAAATGAAATTATCTTTCATAAAATTCCCTTCACAACCTGGTCCTCTTCTACTTTTCCAGTCTTCTGCTATATTTCCATGTTTTCCATGATCCAGTGAAACTAGCCTCCTAACAGTTCTTCACACAAGACACTCCATTTTCCCCTTCAGATCTTACAATCCTTAAAGCCTAGAATACTATCACTTCTAAAGTATAACTCTGAGCTTCTCCTTAGTCTTTCAAATCCCAGATCAAATTTCCTCTTCTACAAGAAGATTTTGTTGATTCTTATTAATACTAGTGCCTACCTCTGTTGATTATTTCAAGTTTATTATTGAATTATCTTTTATGTACATAGTTGTTTTTATGTTGTTTCCCCAATTATATTATGAGTTACTTGAGAGCAGGGGTTGTTTTTGGTCTTTCTTTGTATCAGTAATGCTTAGCATAGTAATGGGTACATAATAGGCACTGAATAAAAATTTATTGATTCATTGATTGATACTAGAAATATTATGTTTTTGTAAGATCTTTTCATTGCTATTTTGACAGGAGTGAATGCCAAGTTTTAATCATTTTATCTACCACAATATAACAACATTTCATTGTAATTATATTATATAAAGGAATGTAACTATATTATATGATAGAATATAATTATATTATATGATGCATATACATAATGGAATGGAATAATTATATTATATAATGGGAGGGATATGTTTATTTTTCCAAATTTATGAAATTATATGATTTAATTTCTTCTCCTTGGTAAATCATTTTAGGATATAGAAAAACTGCAACAGATTAAATTTTTAAAGATTTTTAATGTCTATTCACTTTAGGTTGTATAAACCTGAGTAATCATACCTAAACACTGACTTACACAAACATGATTGGTATGTATTTTGAATAATGCATAGTACTTTACAGAACTGTAATTGTAAATTGTAGTAACTTTTAATTCTCTTCAAATTAGTGTTTTG
This sequence comes from Gracilinanus agilis, assembly GCF_016433145.1. Lineage (NCBI taxonomy): Eukaryota > Metazoa > Chordata > Mammalia > Didelphimorphia > Didelphidae > Gracilinanus > Gracilinanus agilis. The sequence continues at coordinate 303,140,561 of NC_058133.1, forward strand.
CAATAGTGTCATTTGCACCTGTGTTTCTAATTAATTCAGATTTCAATATAGTAAATTGTTAAAATTACATATCTAGATGCTGTACTATATGACACATACTTAACATATTTTCTTTTCTTCCTTTCCCCTACTTGTAGTTGTTTTGGACAAGGTCATGACATTGATAAAGACAAGAAATACTTTGGAATAAGAATGAAATATTCAATTCAGACATAGATGATATCAATTAATAAGCTTACATACATATACATACATACATGCATACGTGTGTGGGAAATCCTTGGGAATCAAGTTCAGGAACTCAGCCTTCATTACCATTTTACCAAATTGTAAATGTCAGTTCTCCTTTAAGTGGAGCCCAGAAAATTAAATTTATCTCTTGATATCTTCCTAACCTAAACTAAATAGAGCCCTCCTTCGCTCTTCTCCTGCATTATTTCTCATAAGTGATAGTCCTTAAAAATTTAAATTGTTTGCTATTATCACAGTCAGTGCTAAGAAAACAAATTAATATTACCAGTAGATTAGTTTTGTTGTTTTTTTTTCCAAAACAGAATATACATTAAAAAAGACTAGCAGCTTTCAAATGTAACAAAATGTTGGTAGTCAGGAACCAAAGCAGCCTCCTTCAAATGCCATTTCATAATCAGTTGCCTTTTTTATTTGCCATTCTATATAGTTCTCTCCCTATTTTCCTTCACTCTTCCCTTTCCTAATTCAAGATCAAAAGAAATAGGGTAGAACATTTGTCTATCAGTTTGAAAAATCTGCTGCCACAAATTATTTTCTATGGGTCAGACTCCATTTTTTTTTGACATTTTGGGATTGGGGCAGAGAGGGAGATTAAGAAGAGATAATGGTCATATGAAGTCAATACTTTCTGGGCAAGCGAATGGAGCATATTTTTCTTGCCAACTATACTTTTCTATATTTTGGATAATACAAGGAGAAATATTTTAAAAATAATAATTTAAATGGAATTAAATCTAAAATGTATTCTGTGCTAGAGATCCATGCCAAAATGAATAGTATTTGTCAGTGTCTACCATGTACCAGACACTGTGCTATATATAAGGATATGAAGGGGGGGGAAATAAAAACCAATAAAAAATTCTCCTGACTTCACAGAACTTAAATTCATTAATAAAATATTATTATGTGGATGGGTACCTATCTATATATCTCTCTATCTCTCTATCTACCTATCAACTATGTTTTTATACCTATATACACACAAATACATATGTATACATAAAATAAAATGATAGATTTTTAAAAATGAAATAAACAAGAAGGAGTTTTTAAGTAAATCATTTCACTTTATAGATGGAAAATAATCAAGTTGTATAGCGGTAAAGTGACTTACTTAAGGGCATACAGATGGTTTAGAGATACAACTTGTACCTATATTTTCTGATATGTATGTCAATGTTCATTAAACTACAGTGTGTCTAAATGTATGTTTATTTGTGTATTCAATTCATCATGAAAATACAAAATGGCGTGGATATTAGGGTAGAGATATTTTCTTTAAAAATTAGGGTGGAAGTTCAGTTTTATACATGTGTTATTTGAGAGTATATTTACTCAAGAGGCTATTTATGCTTTAATACAGCTTCAAAACCCATTCTAAATATATTTTATCATTGACAAATGCTTGAATAGTTCATATATTAAGAAATGTTATGAATAATACCTTTGGGTACTCTCTGCTTGTTAGGCCATATCCCATTTTCTTGGCCCAGTGTTCTCAGAGAACAACTAGAGAGTTGCATTATTTCTAAGTTCAGTGAAAAAAATAATTTCACCCATATGCCTTCAAGAACATATTAATAATGTACTGCTCTTTCCTCTAGAGAAACAAGGAAAGGTCTAATTATTTTTTTCTCATCTCAAGGAGGAAAGGTGGGAGTTTTGTTTTGCTTTTGCTATTTAACACATAGGGAAGCTGAGGGTATTTTTCTGTTTCACACATAGTTGAGAGTAATTTAGAATATCTTAAGTTGGAAATTGTAGTGAAGGAAGTGATGTTTTAGATTCAACAATTTTAAAAAATATCATTTCAACAAACAACTGTTGAGCACCTACCATCAAAAAAAAGTATTGTGGTAGATGTCCGTTATGTGCAAACATGAATCAAGGAAAGGTTTAACTTCCTTTTAAGAACTTGAAATTTAGCAGGAGAGATTAAATATAACAGTCTTATCCACACAAACTGTTCTAATTCATTGTAGATATAGATAATTGTATTATTAAAAAAGTATAAATTGCTACGGCAAAACATAGAAAAGGATTACATTTTTTGTGGAAATCTAGAGAAGGTTAATGAAATATATAGCATTTATTATGTCTTGGAGGGGTAGGATTTAAACATACAGAGATGTAAGGAAAAGGCAGAAGTTAAGATACCAATGTCAGTAAATGTAAGAAGCTGGGAAAGCAAAAAGAGTAAGCCAGTGGAATTTTTGCACATGGCCAATGTTGGAATTTCCTTTGCTTAACTATATATATTTGTTGCTATTATTTTGTTTTACTTTCCTCACAAAATATAGGATATAATAGTTGAGAAGGAGGAAAATATAATGACTGTTATTTGAAGAAAAAAGAGCATAGATTCCTAGGGAGAGGCATATTCATATAATCAGACATAGAAACTTATTAAGGACTTTAGATGGCATCTCTCCCTAAATTCTTGTTGTACAGATGAGGAAATTGAGATTCAAAGGAAGTAAAATTATTTGTTCAACTTCCCAAAGGCAGATAAATGGTTAAATGTAATTTGAACCAAAGACTTATGATTATGTATTAGACAAACTTCCTTGGTCAGTAATGGGAGGTGATGCTGGATGAATTGACAGTCCATATTTGGGAAGCATTATAAGGATAGATGAAATTGTAGATATAGAACAGTCAGGAGAAAGAAAGAGAAGATGGAAAAGAGAATAGATCTGATTAGGAACAGAGCCTTAAAGGATGTCAATACTTTGGTGATAAGTAAAAAGAAGAGGAGACTGTGAGAACAGATAATTAATAACTGTGTAGTTTGGAGCATTATCATAAGACTTCAGTGTCATATAAGCAAAGGAGGGGTTGATTGAAGGAGCGAAGCACCAAAAGTGTTCAGTGTTGCAGCCTTCTCAAGAGTTAAGTACTGAAAAAAAGATATTTGCATTTACTAATTAGGAAGAAGTTATTAGAACATATTTTAGGCCCTATTTCATGGGCATTTAGATTAAAATGGATTTTATCTTCAGTACTATCCAAATAATTGCCTCAAGTTTCTAATTCATTAGGCTTACTCAATGTCCAGTACTTTAATAAAAATAGAAGCTTCAATGTATAACTCATTTATATATCTATAAAATTTTCTCATTTTATTGTATGCACAGAAAAGCTTAAAATTATACAGGAAGAACAGAACAGAAGCCTATATCAGTAAAAATGAAGATGCTAGGAACAATTTCTTTGGTTAAAAATGCTTCACAGTTTACAAATAACTTTCATAGATAGTCATTTTCTGAACTATTTTATATAGGATTTTAGTAGGAAGGTCTCAACAGTTACTGCTCCATGTCAGGAATTCTTACTATACTTCTTCAGACTAACAGTACAATTTCTTCACCTTTTAGCCACACCCCACAGCAGCTGTAATACAGAAGGTGCTAGTTGCTAGTCATCATTTTTGAGTATTCTGATATCCTGTGGAATTTTTTTTCTTAAAATCTTTGAGCTCTCCAAAGGGGAGTTTGCCAGTTCTTCACTTCTCCTGCCATGGGCTACCTTTGCTTTGTTGTTTTTTTCCCCCACTCTAAAATACATGCACCTCCACCAAATGGCAGCCATTACAAGGGAATCAGCTTTCCTCTAGGGATGACCAAAATACAAAACAGCTAAAAAATGCACCTTTTGAGTAGAGCACCTCCATTTCTGTAGGCTTTTCCTGAACTGTGAGTACTATAAATCCAGGTTATTACTCATAATATCAACATGATAAGCAATAGGAATCATAAAATAATAGAAAGATTTTACAGCTTGCTAGAATGCATTATGTGTTATGTGTGAAGTAGTGTCATTAGGATACCTATTTTACAAATGATTAAAGTGAATCTAATAGAAGTCAAGTCATTTAACCAGGTTCACATGACTGGTATCTGAGATATTTGTCGTGAAGTTTTTCTGACTCCAAATCTAGCATTCTATGTATTATATTGCCTATCTAGCATACTTTATAAATGGGACTCTTCATATAAAGATATCAGGGTTTGCAAACTGTCAATGTTCCAGCATTATTTCTCATGCCAGCATTTTTTCTGTGGAACTGGCTGGAGGTTTAGGGATAGCACTCTATCCCAAGACTCTATCTACCCTTTCTACTTTCTATGTCTGTCTTTCTCTTTTTGTTTGTCTGCTTCTACTTCTCTGTTTCTGTCATATTCTGTCTCTCTCTTTTTCTGCTGGCCCTTACCACCCCACCCCCTTCTCTCTTTTTATCATTGACTCAAAGTAGATGGTGTTATTCATTTTACTTGGAACTTCTAAGTGAAACATCTAGAGAAGAGGGAATGAAATATGACATATGAGTAATCCAGAATATAGAATCATATAAACCAGAAGAATTGATCAAGTTACTTCCAAACATATCCAGGCTCTTCAGTTATTAGAGTTTCTAAAGAAAAGACGACGATCTGATGTTCCATTTAATACTTCTAGGTATTCAAGAATAATGTATGAATATGGGACATCTCATTTGTAACACTAAGACAGACTAAGGCCTCTTAGGTTTTCATGGTAATATAAGTTTTAGAAATGGAATAAAGCTCTAAAAACATCTAATCTAACCTCCACATTTTTTTTCAGGTGAGGAAAATGAGGTACAAACAGTTAAGTCAATTGTGAAAAGCCATATAGGAAATATCAGAGATGGGATTTCAGCTGAGGTCTCCTATATCCAATGCGTATTGCATCCATGTGCATTGAACAAAGAAGGGAAAAGTAAGGTAGAGAAATGAACTTGTAGTCATTAATGGAGTGATGTAATTGAATGACTGCAGAGATTAATAAAGTTCTCTATTATTTTCATAATCTTGAAAAAAATGAAAATTTAATTACAAAGAGTTTACTAAAGAAATCTTTCGAATCTCTGAGCAAGTGTATTATATTGTATAAGATATTTAGCAGTGACATGATATACATGTTCTCCTTTGTGAAATGAAATTAAAAAATCCTCAGAAAAGCAGTGGGAGAATGAGAGGTGGAGACATTGGCAGTGAACATAGATTTCCTATATATTTCATAAGTTTTTTTGTGCTATGGAGAAAAAAAAAACACTAGCTGGCTTCTTTCTAAAATGCTGCATTGATGGCGTGTATCAGATAACATAAAGAAAAGTCAATACTAGACAGCTTCTATGGGTTAAATTACTGGTGCTTTGGTCTTTAAAAATAAAACTGTACTGTTCAAGAATCCTAGAGTATCACTCTGTCTTGGAAAGTACTTAGGATCAACATATGAAGTTCTCATCTATGATTCAAAAGGAGGATTAAAAGGCAGCAAGTATGATCAGAGTTTGGAGAAGAAAAAAACAACTTGAATTATGTTTTTTAATTAAAAACATTTTTTAATTTAAATAATTAATTAAATTAATTAACTTAGAATATTTTTCCATGGTTACTTGATTGATGTTCTTTCCCTCCCCTTTTCACTTACCATTCCATAGCCAACAAACAATTCCACTATATTTTTACATGTATCATTGATCAAGATCTATTTCCATATTGTTACCATCTGTAATAGAGTGATCATCTGGAGTCTACAGCCTCAGTCATATCCCCAGGGAGCCATGTGATCAAACACATGTTTTTCTTCTTGGTTTTTACACCCACAGTTCTTTCTCTGGATGTGAATAGTATTCTTTTTTCATAAGTCCCTCAGAATTGTCCTGGATCATTGTGTTGTTGCTAATAGAGAAGTCCATTACATTGGATTGTGCTACAGTGTATCAGTCTCTGTGTACAATGTTCTTTTGATTCTGTTCCTTTCACTCTGCATCAATTCCTGGAGTTTGTTCCAGTTCACGTGGAATTCCTCCAGTTCATTATTCCTTTTAGCACAATAGTATTCCATCACCAACAGATACCACAATTTTTTCAGTCATTCCCCAATTGATGGACACTCCCTCATTTTTCAGTGTTTTGCCACCACAAAGAGTGCAGCTATAAATATTTTTGTACATGTATTTTTCCCTATTGTCTTTTTGGGTTATAAAGCCAGCAGTGGTATGGCTAAATCAAAGGGTAGGCAGTCTTTTCAAGTCCCTTGGACATAATTCAAAATTACCTTCCAGAATGATTGGATCAATTCACAACTCCACCAGCAATGCATTAGTGTCCAAATTTTGCAATGCCCCCTCCCACATTCATTACTTTTCTTTGATATCATATTAGCCAACCTGCTAGGTATGAGGTGGTGCCTTAGAATTGTTTTAATTTGCATTTTTCTAATTATAAGAGATTTAGAACACTTTTTCATGTATTTATTGATAGTTTTGATTTCATCCTGTGAAAACTGCCTAATCATATACCTTGCCCATTTGTCAATTGGGGAATGGCTTGACTTTTTGTACAAATGATTGAGCTTCTTATAAATTTGAGAAATTAGACCTTTTTCTGAAGTTTTTGTTACAAATATTTTCCCCCAATTTGTTTCTTCCCTTCTAATTTTGGTTGCATTGGTTTTGTTTGTACAAAAACTTCATTTTAATAATTTTGTTATAAAATAATTTATTTTGTAAATATAATATTTCATAATAATGTAAGTATAAAATATTAAAATAAAGTAAAATAGTACATTGTCATTGAGATATTAAAATTAATGAAATTATATTTAATAATAATATGAATGATAAATTTAATAATTTTATTTTAATGTAATCGATATTATTCATTATAAATTCTGTAATATTCTCTATCTCTTGCTTGTTCTTAAATTCTTTTCTTTCCCATAGATCTGACACATATTTCAATGTACACCTAATTTACTTATAGTTTCCTTCTTCATATTTAAGTCATTAAACCATTCTGAATTTATCTTGGCAAAGGGGAGAATGATATTTGAAGTATCAAATACCTTACAATAAATGAACTATATTAGATTTATTCTCATTCATAAGTGTCCTTCAGGAGGTGGTATAAACCAAGGAATAAGGTGGCAATGTTCAATGATTTAAGTTCAGTTGAAGAGAAGTCCCAGTCCTGTTACATTAGTCACAGAAGTTTGAACTGTGCAACCTTTGCCCTTTACCTCAGAGAAACAAACGTTAAGTCAAGTAAGTAACATATTTAGAAGTAAGGAAAGAAGAGGAGAAAATGGGTAGGTACCTGGTAACTAAATGAAAGGTCCTGAGTAATTGTGGGTAGTTGAGGAAAATAAAAGGATGAAGTATGTCTGGGGAGAATTCTACACTATTGCTCTAGTCAAGGTTGGAGGCTTTATGTCTCCTACTGACTAAAGCCTGTGACTGATACTTTTAAAACTGTAATATCTGCAAATAAGAAAGCTCAATGGGTGTGTTTAATAATGTATTAAAATGACACAGGAAAGCATCAGTGTAAATGGATTTTTCTTAAGATAGTACACTGCTAGAAACTAGAAGCCTTTCCAATAGGATCAGGAATTATCATCAACATTATTTAACATATTTGAAATGCTAAAAATAGCAGTAAGAGAAGAAAAATCAAAGGAATTAATTTAGGTTTATAGAATAGATAAGCTCTCTAACCTCTTCACATTTCTATACTTTCTTGTTTCCTCTCTATTTTGTAAATATTTATAAATAAATTTCTGACTCCTTGAGTTATAATAAATATTATCAACCACAAAATTTCATAAAATTATTGTTAAACCATTAATTTTCACCTTTATAGAATATACATGCAAAAACAAATGTAGAGCTACCTGAAAATAATTATAAAACACATTTTGCACAAAGTTTAATATAAATAACTGGGAAAAAATGAATTATTCATGCATATGCAGAGCCATTATAATTAAAATAACAATTCTACCTAAAATAATTTATTCAATTTTTCTAAAATAAGTTACCAAAATTGTTTTTGTTGAGCTAGAAACATAATAAAATTTATTTGGAAGAAAAAAGAATTAAGAATATCAAATGAATAAATAAAAATATTAAAAGGAAGGAGAGCCAGCAGTAGCAATTTTAAATTGTCTTATAAGTGAATAATTATCACAATTATCTGGTAATGGATAAGAAATAGAAAAGTAGATCAATGGAACAGCACACACAGAAAACAGTCATAAAATATAATAACCTATTTGAGAAAAATATAGATTCAGATTGGTTAATAAGAAATTATTATTTGGTAAAAAATTATTTGGTAAAAAAAAGAATTAATTTGGCAGAAACTAGTAATAGATAGGTATCTTATAGTATTAACTAAGATAAGGTGAAAATGGATGTGTGCTAGTCATAAAAGGATATATAAATACTGTGGATAGTAGAGGAATTTATGAATCTACAAGAGATGGAGAGCACTATGAGATGTAAAATAGAAAATTTTGAATATATAAGACTGAAAACGATTTTTACAAATAAAACAAATTTTGTCAAAGTAATAAGGAAAATTGAAAATTGGGGGAAAAATAAAGACAGTGTCAAGGTAAGAATTTCATGTCTAAAATATATAGGGAACTTTGTCAAATTCATAAGAACAAGAAACATCCACTAAATGATAAATGTGTAAAAAATATGAACAATTTTCAGATGAAATCAAAGCCATATATAGATATATGAAAAAATGTACTTAGACACTACTGATTAGAGAAGTGCAAACCAAAGTAATTCTGAGATTTCATCTCGCACACCTCAGAATGGCTAAAATGTTAATAGAGAAAAATGAGCAATGTTGAAGCTAATGTGAAAAAGAAAAAAAGAAGTCACTAATACAAGGTTGGTGGAGCTGTGAATTGATCCAAGCATTTCAGAGAACAATTTGCAATTACATCCAGGGAGGTTAAAATCTGCATATACTCTCATATGTAGCAATTGGGTCTATTTCCCAAGGAAATCAAAGAAAAAGGAAATTAACCTATACGTTCCAAAATATTTATAGCAGCTCTCTTTGTGGTGACAAAAAAACTGGAAATTGAGAGAATTGCCCATTAACTGGAGAATGGGTAAACAAATTGTAGTATATGATTGTGACGGAATATTACTGCACCACAAGAAATGATGAACAGGCTAATTTTTTAAAAAGGCTTGGATAGAACTATATAGGATAATGAACAATGAAATGAGTAAAACCAAGAAAGCCTCATACACACCTACAGATTTAATACTGGAAGAATAAATTATGAATATCACATCCACTAAATGGACAGAAAAATGAAAATGTGAAAGGCATAATCTATACATACAAACATATCATCCAGATGATGCTCTTCTTTTATCTGGGCAGGTGAGGTATGGGTTGAGATTCTTGCAAATAAAGTTTATTAATAGAAAAACAAATTTTAAAAATAATGTATTAAAATAAACAACTTCTATTACTAACAGTAACCTCTGCTCTGGAGGCAAGGGCACCTACCATCTCTCCATGGTGGCTTGCAAGGTACATTGTGAGAGTTTGATCTGAACCACTGCTTCAGCGAGAGGGTAGTGACCAACAAAAAGAAGAATCCCTTTATTTATAGAGATGGTGCTATTGATAATCAAAGAATCAATGGTAGTGAAGAGTTTCATTAAATGGTAAAATACTGAATCTCAGGAAGAATATAACCACTATACATTCATGGTGAGTCCCTTGTCTCAGTAAGAATTTTCAGTGGGAAAAAGCCCTTCATCCATATGACATAAGTCTCAAAGAAAGAGAAAACTAGGGGGGAAAGTTACAAAGACATAGAAACTAGCATAGCTGGAAAAAATGCTGAGTACAAAAAGCAAGGCTTTGGAGTAAAAGAAATATGGAAAAATCAGCAAAAATAGGATGATTTTACGAAAACTGTATAGCACCATCCAGAGAGGCATGAAACATTAAAGTAATTAAATGCTTTGGGGAAATAATTAAAACATATTTCTCACATAAATTAATATAAATTAAGTGTTGAAGATAAGGTGGAATGAAGATGGAAACAGTTGCATATTCTTAGTACAATTCATGAACTTCACTATACAGAGAAAGAGAGAGATGGATGAATGAATAGAAATATACATATATGAAAGGGTGTATACATGTATATTAATATGGCTTCTTTGATAGAATTCCTAGAATTGGGTCCCATTCCCCATCCTTAGATACCCACAACTTAGTAGATAAGGTTTCAGGAGTTGTCTAATGTAGAAAGAAGTTATGACTTTCCAAGACTTACATAGCTGTTTTAAGGGGATTTCTAACATGGTCTTCATGACTCCCAAACTAGTACTTGACCACAACTTTATGTCATACTTCCAAATATGAGGAAAAACAAATGAGCAAATAATGGGTCAGTTTCTAACCCACTCTCCTCCAACTCTCCTCCAACTCTCCAAAGCTCCACTTCCTTTGGGTTCTTTCCTCCCACATCCTCTCTGTCCTTCCAACCGACATTCTATTCCTCTGCATTTCCAAAGTTCTATTTCAAAAATGTCTCTCTCAAACAGTAAAGTAAAAACATGAATTATGCAACCATGGAAATTTTTTCTAAAAATAAAAAATTAATCAAAAAAAGTTTCTCTCAGACCTTGCTCATATACACAGACAGAGAACAGCACTTTATCAATTTATCATCTTTATAAGTGAAACAACTCACATATTTCTATATATATATATATACATACAAATATATGCATGTGCCTGTGTATACACATTTCTGACATCAATACAAACTCACCCATTCACATGAAGCCACATGTCTTAGTGTCTTTGATTTTGAACATTCCCATTGCCCTTGGATTGATACCTCATTTAAAAAGCACAAGTCAGTGAAACTCTAATTGTTTCTTCTAATATGTTATTCACTTTTATTTTCTTATTGATGCTAACCAGCTGACAGACTACAAATAAGTAATCTAAAGTGACTGCTATGTCAATATTTTTTCCTTTGCATTACAGATTATTAGAAGTGTTCCACACTGAGTGGAATGCACAGAACAAGGACATGTTATATAGAATAAATGGCAAGATTTCACAAAATTGACTAAAGACTATTGCACATTTGTGTCTCTTCAATAGATAAACATAATTTCCAAAATTTGGAAAGTATTAACCTTTCTTCTGCTGCTGATCATTTTCATGTGTAGCTAGGCTTGTTACTGAGTTCATATCAATAACTTTTCAATTTAATGGACTTCAGAAGTTGTCATTTACTGTAGTAAAACTCAAGTTCAAGAAAAGTCCTTTGAAAATTTAAGATCACCTCCATCTTAAAGTAGAGTAGGAATTTTTGTGAAAAGTAAAAAGAATAGACTTAAAAAAACAGTGAATTCCAAGTCTGAATAGGAAGAGGGATGATGCACTTCAGGGAAATGGTAACTCTTTCTTTATAGAGAAAAACTTTGACATTTCCTATTTCTTTTTCTTTTATTTGGAGATTATATGTGTAAAGATGGGATTTGTGCAATGGGGATGGGACAAAAGGAACCAGAGAAGGAGTGGCTGACATTTGGTGACAGCTGAGACCAGAGGGAATTCTGGGAAATTCTCTGGAGGAGGAAGGAGGAGGAAAAGGGTTCTGGCAGAGGACATTCCATTTCAGATCCAGTCCTGAGGGCTTCCTGAGGATCTTTTTTTGGACATTGAAACCCTGATTCCCTGGTCAAAGATTCCATTGCATCTTACCCAGCAAGACTTCAATCATGAGTCAGCTAAGTGTCTGGACTCCATTTTGGGAGCAATCTCTTAGTCTCCTTCCCCCATTCATTACTCAACCTTGCTGAGAGACCCACTTTCAGTCAAAACTTACAATTATAGATAAGGATAAAAATAGAAACAGAAGGAGAAGAGGCAAGGGAAGAATCTTGGGAATGGGAACCCTCAAAGGTTCCCACCCAAGTGATGGACACCATAGAAATAGAGAAGAGGGCACCCCAAAATCCCTCTGTCCTTCACCTCTCTCCCCAACCCCTAAATTTCAAATGATAAAAGTCATTCATTAGTCAGATAGTATCCCAGAGTGCTAAGAAACAACAAGGAGGAGGGGAATCACAGCTTGGTCTGGCTGCCTCCATCTTGGAGCCAGATCACCCGCTGCAAAGTTGACTGACCTTGGGGGAAGCTTGTGTGAACCCCACCCTCATTCAGAATCAGATTGAAGGGAAGCCTTGCCCCCAACTCCTGTGGGGCAGCACGACCATCCAGGTCACCCAATTTCAGGGTGACACCCCCTTGAATTCTCCCAGTGTATATTCAATGGGAGGGGAGAACTAGAAGAGAGTCTCACTACATAGACTCTCCCTCTCCCCCTCTATCATAACATTGATTATTACTAACTCTTTTTATTGTTACAGTTTTGGCAGAGCCAGTTTATATAAAGTCCCTAAATAATTCTGAAAAAAAGCCTCTGTTTGAACTAGAGGGCAGCCATTTTTCTCCTATCTACAGCATAGCAAAGGGGACAAACTTAGCAAAGAAAATTAAAAGGCACAGTACCATAGAAATTTTACATTCAAACTGGTACAATGGATCCATCAATGGGGAAAGCAATTTGTACCATAATGGGAATCCTTACATCACTATACAACTTTTAGACTATGATTTTAATTTCTGGATCATACTAATCCCAAGCTATATAATGGGAATAATAGACATATATGATTCCTGCCAATGGTTGAAGCTAGAAATAGGTCAAGTCTTTGCTTTTGTACCAATCTCAATTGCAGTGATCATCTCATTCCTCCACTTCCATTGGTCTTTAAAGAATTTACTGCACAAATTACTAGGACACAAGTATGATAGCACTGTATTCATAATGACATTAAGAAAGGAGAATGCTCAATTGAAAGAAGGAAAATGGATCACAGCAGGAGACAAAATTAAAATAGCAGTGCAAACAACTGAGGCACATACAGACACAGCAAAGAAAATAGAAGAAGGGGCAACAGCACCAGCAGTACCAATATTATCAATTATTGGTCACACGGTTTTGCAGCCAGATTCTGGATTTCTCCATATAAAAAGACATAAGCCATTCACTGCTGCAGATCTAGACACCTTAGAACAATGAAGGCTTTTATTTAAATCCCTTCAAGGCCATAAAAGAATTTAAGGGAGCATTAAGACATTTTGATCCCACATTTTCAGACATTGAAATTTTTCTTTCTGAATTATTTACACCAGCAGAGAAAGAACAATTTATTGAGGAGACCCATAGGAACACAAACTTAACATCTTGGACACAATATTATGAAGATCTAAAATTAAATAGTCATCAAAACCTGGTATGCTTAAGAAGAGCTAGAGAAGATCTTGTAGAAGCTTTGAAATCCTTTCTAAGAGTCCTGATTACTGGGGAAAATTTGAAAAGTTAAGGCAAGGGATAAAATAAACACCCCTCAACATATTTAGATAGGCTTGTTGAGCTGGGGAAATAATTTGGGGATTCCAAGACTTAAATGAACACAACTTGCAGTACATAAGGAGACAGTTTATTAAAGGCAGTTCCCTACCAATTAGAACACACTTTAATTAGCATTGTCCAAGATGGGAATCATTAAGTTTGGAAGACTTACATAAAATTGCTGCATATGTTCACTCGGGAAATCAGGAAGCCAAAGAATCCAAAGAATCCATTAGAGAAAAAGATATCATAAAAGGTTTAAAGGAACAATCAAAAGAAGCTAAATCTACCATCAAAGAAAAAGAAATAGAGGAAATCAAAAACCTGGCAGCCTTACATACATATAAAGCAAGAGCTCAGTACCAACAACCCAGACAAACTAGCAATAAATTTAATAATAACATAAGGTGTTTTCTTTGTGGGAAAACAGGGCATGTAGTGAAATTTTGTAACCTCAAAGCCCAACTTAATAGCAACAAAAGAAGCAATTACAATAATATATACACAAATTCTAGATGCAACACTCACAAAAAAGAAAACTACTAATGGGAGAACATGATACCTTATGATGCCAGGAAACAGCTCAGGAACATAAAGGAAAGCTCAAGGGATTTGGCAATGGAAAAAGACATAAAAACCATGATATAAGAGACTTGGGCATGGAAATACAGTATGGACATGGAAAAGCAAAGATTAAATCTAGGGATCAAATATAGGAAGAAAATCAAATGATCAGGGATGTAATAGAAATCAAAAACAGAATTTATGGAATAAAAGACAATGATTCAAAGAGAAAGGAGGAAAATACAAATGCATTTATACCAGACTTTAAACAAAATGTAATGACAAATCAAAATGCAACAGTTCAAAAGATCAGCTTAAATGGGTGTTCTGAGCAGTTTCATACACAGACAGGCAATGCTTTGAAAGAAACTTCAAAGAAATTTAAAATAAAGACCATTGGGAAGGAAAGAGCATTATCCTTAAGCACTGACACGCAAACCTCCAAGAAAGTTGGCACATGAAAAGGTTAACAGAGAAAAGAATTGCATTGACGTACTAGGACATTCAAACTTAAACCCAATAGTAAAATACTTTAAACGAAAAAGTTCTTTGAGAAAAAACTTGATTAAAAAATTTCCAAACTTACAAGCTTGTGTTACTTCAGGAATGCCTCCATTATGCTTAAGAGATAACCGGAGCAATCACTCACACAGAACAATGAATCAATCCATAAAATAATACAACCAAGACAGGGTAACAGTCAAGAAAATAACATGTTAATGGCATACAAAAACAATAATGTAGGGGAAGCAAATGTATTGCCAGTATCGCAAGATCAAAATGCTCTGCGATCCAAGGATCCAAAGCCAGAACAAACAGTAGCCACTTTGCAACAGGAAAGAAACATAGGATGTACAGAGATAGAGGCTCCAATGATTCAAGTGAATCAAAAAACAGAAACAGCTGAATCCATGAGCCTAGTCAACCAAGAGAGAGAAAATAATAAACCACATATGACTAGAATACTACCAGAAAATGACTTAGTAGATATGGACATAGAAACAATTTTAGCATTAGATGAAATTAATACCAAGCCGTCACAACCATACCCTGTTTACACAGACTCTGATGATATGAGTTCTAATGATGAAGAGGAAATGAAAAGACTATACTGAGAAGCAAATGTACCAGTAATCAGGGTACCAGACATAGGCATTGAGGAAAGATGTGAATGGCAATGTTTCATACATGTACTCGATGACTAATCCATTGAAACTATAGAACACCTAAAGAAAAACCGAAATACAGAAAGATTACAAACAAAATGTGGGGCAGACTGTAGCAATGAAAACAGTACACGAATAGAATCAAAGCAATATTGGATTGCTAGTTCCATCAAAAGAGAGCATTATCCCTCCAAAAGGAAAGCATATTTAAGTGGATATTGATCCACAAAACCTAACCACGTCATTGCAAAATATAAAATCATTGCAAAACATCTGAAAGTGCATATAACATTCAAAGACACAAATAATTGATTGACATCACTGCGAAAGCATCACAATTCACACTGTTCCTGTATCTGGACTAGAGAGCCTGTCTGACAACTTGTATAATGACAGACAACATGTGACAGAGAAACAAAGAAGGGGGAAAGCATCAAAAGAAGAAAAGGAAATTGAGAAAATCACCAAGAAGAAAAATGCAAGGAAAGAATACTTGAAAAGACATTGTGAAAAAACTTTTGAACTTTGAACTTTGAAAAAATGGACAATTGCGCAAAGAAAAGGACAGAAGGAAGCAGTTTATGTAAGACTATGGTGTGGAGATAGCACAAAACCACAAATTAACCTCACACTTTAGGGATGATGCAACCACAGTACATAGCATCCAGATACAGGAGAAATCTACCAATAACTAGAATAAAATTGACAACTTTAAAAACAAAAGTGAGTATTTTGCATGCATATTACATAAAGAGAACACAAAACTGATAACTAGTCTTGACCTCGTGTAAATAAGCAAGTGTCTGAAAATTGAGTAAGTATAAAATGGATATATGTCTGTAATGTAAATATTTTCAAGTTTCATAAGATTTAACCACATAAGAAAATCAAGCAATTTTCTTGTCTGCTTAACATCGATATGCAAAACTAATATTCGTACAAATTGTATAATAGTGTACATAATATAAATTTTATATATGCCTGTAATGCAGGTTGAAAAACTAGAGTTGATTATAAATAATAATCCCTAACCATGTATATACTATAGCATACCAACCATTTAGCAGATAATTTGGACATTAGACATAGGGAAAGTGCAGAAAGGGCTAGGGAGGTTCAAAAATTTTTAGCTAGCTAGTGCAGGGAAAGAATAAGAATAAAATATATGTGTTGTTTGATAGATAACTAAGAATACTAACATACAAAAATAGATTATATAAAATTAATATATCATTTAAAACAAAGGTAGTTTAAGCATAATTTGATAATAGCTAAGAATAATAAGATAGTTGCATTGCATTACTTGATAGCCTTATATATTAAAAGTAGAAACAAGTTAACATTCTGTTAAAATTGTAGATGGGTTAAAAAATAACTGAAGAATTTAAGAATAAGAAAATTGTTACACTGTAAACTTAGACATTGTGTTCAATGGAAAACTTTTCTTGTTACAAAATTGTTTTACACCCTGTAAAAATTGTTATATAAATTGCAACCCTCATCCCCCTACCAACCTCTGCAAAACCCATCTTAGAATAGGAATAGATAGATAATTAATATAGTGATAAGACAAGATAAGGATTTATTATTTTGGAGGGAAGGGGAACATAAGATAGGAATATGAAATAGTGATGCATTAATTAAGTGGGACTTTTGGAAGAAGTCCCACCACACAAAACCAGGATACTCTAAGGATGGGATTTGTGTAAGGGGATGCGACAAAAGGAGCCAGAGAAGGAGTGACTGACAGTTGGTGACAGTTACTGACAGTTGAGACCAGAGAGAATTCTGGGAAGTTCTCCAGAGGAGGGAGAGAGAGGAGGAAGGTATCTCAGCTCAGATCCATTCCTGAGGGCTTCCTGAGGATTGTTCTTTGGACACTGAAACCCTGATTCCCTGGTCGAAGATTCCATCACATCTCACCCAGCAAGACTTCAATCATCGAGTTATCTAAGTGTTTGGACTCCATTTTGGAAGCAATCTCTTAGTCTCCTTCCTCCATTACCCAACCTTGCTGAGAGACCCCATTTCAGTCCAAATTTAAAATTATAGAAAAGAATAGAAACATAAAACTAGAAATAGAAACAGAAGAAGGGGTGGGGGAAGAAGCTTAGGAGTAGGATCCATTAAGGTTCCCACCTAAGAGATAGACTCCATAGAAGATAGAGAAGAGGGTACCTCAAATCCCTCTACCCTTCACTCCTTTCCCCAATCCCTGAATTGTGATTAATAAAAGACTTTCATTAGTCAGATAGCATTCCAGAGTGCCCAAGAGACTATGAGAGGGAAAGGAACTATAGCTTAGTTTGGCTGCCTTCATCTTGGAGCCAGACCACCCGCTGTGAAGTTGACTGACATTGGGGGAGGTTTGTGTGAACCCCGCCTTCATTGAGAAACAGATTGGGTTACCCTATACCTCATCTTATAGGGAAGCCTTGCCCCCAACTCCTATGGGCCTGCATAACCATCCAGGTCACCCAATTTCGGGGTGACACCCTTTTGAAGTCTCCCAGTGTATAATCTGCAGGAAGGGAAATCTAGAAGAGAATCTCACCTCATAGACACTCTCTATCCCCCTTTCTATCATAACATTGGTGGCTGGCTCTCATTATTATTACACAGTTTTACTAACAGTGTGTTAGTATCTTTATTTTCCCACAATCCTTCCAACATGTATCAATTTTCTTTTTGGTCATATTATACAATCTGATATGAGATGGTATACTATTGTTGCTTTAATTTGCCTTTCTCTAATTAATAATTATATATATGTATAATGAGTCTAGTTTTAATTTCTTCATTTGTTCATATCCTTTGACCATTTTCCAATTGGGGGATTCTTTATATTCTTATAAATTTGAATCAGTTCTTAGAGAACTAATTTGAGAAGTGAAGCCTTTGTCAGAGATACTATAAAAAATTTCCCCAGTTTTTTGTTTCTCTTCTAATCTTGGTTGCAATTGTTCTTTTTATAACAGTAATAATAATAATACTCACAATCAGAATTATTAATTTTGTTCCTTGTGATGTTCTCTATTGTTATGTTGTTCTTAACAGAGACATTTGTGAAGCTGAAGTGTGGGCCAGAAACCAGAAACCTGCAGGACTCACTCCTCCCACATACACAGACTTGAATGAGTAGGGAGAGTTAAGTACTCTTTTACTCTCACCCCTCCCACTAAGCAGTTAGAATCATTTGAAAATGGAGGATGATCAGATATACTGGCTAGGGTGAGCAAGGCTAATCCCCTCAAGATGTTGACTCTCTCAACTTATTTCCCCACAGATTTGACTAGGGAAGATAGGAGAAGCTTGATGTCTAGTAGCTATCAGGGACAGAACGAGGATCTGACTTGTTGGGCTGGCAACTGAAAGGAACCAAGCTTTATGGAGGATGTGTGTATTCCCAAAATAATAGCCAGGCACAGCTACCTCAAAGATGAAATTTTACTGATAAAAGAGGAAGGGGAAGGAAGAGAAGGTTTTTCAAGGATTAGGATAAGATCTGGGAAACCCTGAACTGTTAGGTAAAAACAGCCCCTCCCGCCTAGGAGGGATTGGCAGACTTTGTAACTAGTTTGCCCTCAAAGCCTATAATTATCACTTTTAATATCTAAAATAACCAAATGAAGAACCACAATGGCCTCCCATAGCAATCAATAACTGGGCTCAGCAAGCAGCGTGATCTGCTCACCTCAACCTCCAGGAACCAACTCTCCTAACTGCCTTCTCACCCAGAGTTCTCCAGTGGGCGTCCCCTGGAATTCTGGGTAAGGCTCGACCCTGTATCTTGCAGGAATTCCACCCTGACATTTCCATGTTACACTATGTCTTGTTTGGTCATTAAATATTCCCTTATCCATAAATCTGATGGAAGTTATTCAATTTCCCCTAATTTGTTTAATGGATTACCCTTTTTATTTCTATAATAAATAACCACTTCGACTTTATCTTGCTATATGATGTGAGATGTTGGTATATGCTAAGATTATGCTGTACCATTTTCCTGTTTTCCCATCAGATTTTATAAATAGTGAGTTTTTCCCCCGGTATCTGAGTTTATAGAACACTAGGTGACTATGGTCATTAACTTCTTTGTGTTGATTTTCTAACCTTTTCCATTGATTCATTGCTCTGTTTCATAGCCAATAGATCATTTCAATAATAACCACTTCAAACTACAATATGATATCTGGCATGATTTATCCTCCTTCCTTTATATATTTTTTCATTAATTTCCTTGATATTCTTGATCTTTTTACTTCCAGATGAATTGTTATTTTTTTAGATCTATAAAATATTTTGAATAGTTTGGTACATCATTGAAGGTATAATTATCATTTTTATTACATTGTGACATAGAATACCAGTAAGCAATTAATATTTTTCTAATTATTTTTAGTCTCCTTTGATTACTGTGAAAAGTGTTTCATAATTGTGTTCATATAGTTCCTAGGTTTGTCTTAGTAGATAAACCCCTATATGTTTTATATTCTCTATGTTTTTTTTAATTGACTTTCCCTATCTTTTGCTTTCTGACTTTATGATAAATAGAATTGCTGGTGATTTATGTGGGTTTATTTTATATCCTGCAATTTAGCTAAATTTGTTAATTATTTTGATAAGTTTTTTGGTAGATTATCTAAGGTTCTCTATGCATACCATCATATAATATGCAAAGAATGATTATTTTATTTCCTCATTTACTATTCTAATTCTTTACATTTCTTTTTTTACTCATATCAATAAAGTTATAATTTCTCATACAATATTAAATAGTAATGATGATGATGAGCATCATTACTTTACCCCTGAAATTTTGGGAAAGGTGCTAGCTTATCCCCATTAAAGATACTAGTTGATGATTTCTTTAAAAAAAATAGATCCATTTATCACTTTAAGGAAAGTTTATGGAAAGATCTATTTATTCTAGTTTTTTAATGTTTTAATAAGAAAAGGGTGTTGAATTTTGTGAGAGTTTATTTTTTTCATCTAGTGAGATAATTATATGTTTCCTCTTGGTTTTGTTATTGATTTGGTGAATTAAGCTGACAATTTTCCTAATATTGGATAATCCCTGCATTCTTGATATAAACATATCTAGTCAGGGGATATGAACTCTGTAATATTTTGCTATAATCTCCTTGCTAATAATTTATTTAAACTTTTTGCACCAATATTTATTAGTGCAATTTGTTAATAGTTTTCTTTATCAGTTTTAACCATTCCTGATTAAGTTATAAGCACAATGTTTATGTTATAAAAGGAATTTGGAAGAATTCTTTCTTCCTCTATTTTTCTAAGTAATGTATGAAGTATTTAAATAAATTATCTTTGAATGATAGGTAAAATTCACTTGTGAATCTATCTAGACATGATTATTTTTCTTATTATTTTTATTTATCATTAAAATTTATTTTTATTAAAGAATTTAATGATTTTTTGAGGTTGGATCATATAATTATTCTGTTTCCTCATCTGTTAATCTGGGTATTAAACATATTTGGTAATTTTAATCTATTTCACATAGATTATCAAATTTATTGGCAGATTCATTGGTCAAAACAACTCAGGATATATATATTTTTTT
Organism: Gracilinanus agilis; assembly: GCF_016433145.1. Lineage (NCBI taxonomy): Eukaryota > Metazoa > Chordata > Mammalia > Didelphimorphia > Didelphidae > Gracilinanus > Gracilinanus agilis. Next base: position 303,161,432 of record NC_058133.1, read on the forward strand.
AGTTTTCTCCTTTGGTTATAATTTCATTTTTTAAATTAAGGAAATTAAGTCTTTTTTCTTTAAAAAAATCACAATCATCAGTAGTTTATCTATGTGATTTTTTTCATGAAACTGGGTTCTAATCTTATTTGTTAGTTCAATGATTTTCTTCATTTCAGTTTTGTAAATCTCACTTTTGATTTTCAGGATTTCTAATTTCATATTTAATTGGTGATTTTAATTTATTCTTTTTCTCATTTTAGTTGTATTCCTAATTCATTTATCTTCTCTGTCTTATTGATGTGAGCACTGAAAGATATAAATTTTCACATAAATACATCTTTGGCTGCATCCTTTCAATTTTTTATATTTTCTCCTAATTTTCATTCTCTTTAGTGAATTTGTTGATTTTTAATATGATTTGTTCTGTTATCCATTCATTCTTTTGGATAAAGTTATTTATTTTCTGATGAGTTTTTAACCTTTCTTTCTGCTGCTCTTTGTTATTCTTATTTTTATTGCATTTTATGTCAATGACACATTTAATATGAGATACTTATGTTTATTATATGGGAAGTTTTTGTGAAGGTGATATGTATTGCTGAGAAAAATGCATGTTGCCTTCTGTTCCCATTCAGTTTTCTATAGAGATCTGTCATAATTTAATTTTAAAAAGTTCTACTCATCTTCTCAATTTATTTATTTTTATATTTGTTTTAGTCAGTTTTATTCAAATCTGATGAGGAAGGTTGAGGTCCCCCAATAAGAAAGTTTTCTATTACTTTCTCTACTTCATGTAACCTCTCCTTTAGAATTTGGATGCTATACCATGTAGTATATATATGATTTAAAAACAAAACAAAACAAAAAATTAACTTTCTGTCTTAGACTAAATAGCCTCAAGTCAGAAAATGCTAAGGGCTAGACAACTGTGGTAAAATTGCTTGCCCAGAGTCACACAGCTAGGAAGTGTCTCTCTTTGCATGTATGTTTAGTATTGAAATTTTTTCATTGTTTATGGTGCCCCTCATCAATATGTAACTTCCTTCTTTATCTCTTTTGGTTAGATCAATTTTTACTTTAGCTTTGTCTGAGATCATGATTGTTACTCTTACTTTTTTTTTTACTTTAGCTGAGACATAATAGATCCTCCTAAGCCCCTTTTTTACTTTGTGTGTGTATTCTTGCCTTAAAAGTATTTCCTGAAGATACCATATTGTGATATTTTGGTTTTTGATCCACTCTGTTATTGTCTTCAGTTTTATGAATTAGTTCACCACATTCCAATTCACAGTAATGATTACTAATGTATATTTCCCTCCATTTTATTTAACCTTTGTCCTTTCTCTCTCTCTCTTTTTTTCTTTCAGTCTTTCTCTGTTCATGGATTTTTTGGTTTGTTATCACTACTTCCTCCAATTCACCATCCCTTTTATTGTCTTCCCCTTCTTCTCTTATCCTTTCATTTTACTTTCCTATAAGGTAAAATGGGATGCTATATCAATGAAACATGCACAGAATAAAATAAGAGACTGGTAAAGAATCTATTATGATTCACCTATTAAAAAAATAAAGAGTAGAACAATGTTGAAGTTCAATTTTGCTCCTGGAGTAGAGGGAACACTGTTTGAAGTCTGCAGAGTAGTCTTCTCTGTACTTGGGGTCCTCCAGGCTTCCTTTGGTTCTCATAGTGTGTACTTCAAGGGTACAGCCTAGATTACTTCCTTTGGGGAGGTTTGCAAATGTTTTATCCAATTAGATTCTGCTACCTATGCTGTCACTTCCCTTATTGTCTCATGAGCTGGACTGTTAACCTCTCTGTCATTTCTCTGTTGCTAGCTACCTAACTTGGGCTGGGTTGGTGCCTTTTTCTATTGCTTTGTTGACACAGACTATGTGAAATTGTGTTGTCCTGGTTCTCTGCTCTGTTGCTCATTAACTCTATCTATGGAGCAGTGCTTTAGATTGGCCCACATTCCACTGGTTGCCCAGAAAGCCACACTCCCTAGGATACACTCCTTTCTTTCCTCAGTCAGATGCTTCCCTCCTGTTTTCCTTTATTTTGAAGTTATTTATTTTATTTTCCTGCATGTGTAGAAGGGCTAAGCTAGTGGAATATTTGTTACTCCACCATATTACTTCCCTGTATGAAACTTAAAGAATTAATTTTTGAGTGAACTAGACAAATTGCAGTGTGAAATAATTAAAAATAATAAAATAATCAAAAGATCTGGGCTCTATTCTGTTCTGGGGTAGAAAAGCACTGAAGACAAGTCATTGAATCTTCCAAAGTTTTATCTATAAAACAGTAATATTAATAATACCAATCTGTAAGAATTGTTGTATCAAGTTACATGACATATATAAAAAATTTTGCAAATTGGTTATATTCCTTTGGACCTTTTATTATACAAAAGGAAACTTGATTTTTGTATGATTTCATCACCCTGTTTCCTCTAATTTGAGGATGAAGCCAAGTGTTACATCCCAGAACTCCATTTAAGAGGGGTGCCTAGGCTAGCTATCTTTTCATTTCCTACTTTTCCATACTTCTTTGTATTTTTCTATCATGATTCTGATTTACCTTCACCTTTTTAAACCTTTGTCTTCTCTTATTCTTCTCTGTTTTCTTCCCCTTGCGAGATTGTAAACGCCTTGAAAGCAGCGATTGCATTTGTGTTGTGTTTTTAAAATTTTTATCCTCAGAGTTTAGCACAATTCCTGGCACATTAGTAGGTACTTAGTGTCACTAAGTATCTCTCAAAACTCAACAATTCCCATTTTGTTCATTCTTTTTTGCATAGTTCCATTAGAGATTTCTATCCTCACATTTTCCTCTATTGTTTCTCAAAGAACATTCCAAAATTTCTTTTCCTAGACTTCATTTCACCTCAAATCTAGACATGTAGCTATCTAGAAAATATTGGTAATTTTTCATTCCATCACTATTTTAATTCCATCCAATCAAAGTCAATGTCACTTAATTGTAGGTGCCGTGAATTTCTACTTAAACTAGACAAAACTGTTACACCTCTATTATTATCTTTAATTAGATGTATTTTGAGAAATGAGGAGCAAAGAGAAGTTTGGCAAGTGTTGTGTTTCACAGGACAGATGGGATCCCAATTCAATCTGCAGCTACAAGAGCAGCACATAGACATTTCTTACTTAAGTCTTCTTATACTTCCGAAGCTCCAGAATTGCATGTGTTTCCTTGTTTCTTTGCTAGTATTGTTTGTTTTAAAGAGCAAATGAAAAAGATGACATTAAAAAAATGTCTGGCCCCATTGATGGCAAATCACCTTTATTTGGCCATAAATTAATGTAACTCTATTAGTGCTTAAATTATTTCTGAAGATCTAATTACATACAGGGGTAAACTGGCTAATCCACAACTGAAAGGGAATGCAATGTTCAGCAATAATATTAAAAGGCAAGTACTGTGAAATTATTTTAGGAAAAATAATATTATGGAGAAAAGGCAGCATTAATCCTTACAAATGGCAGATTCAGAAGGAAAGAATTAGCTATACTTTTATGTATATATTCTATTGATTTTCAACCATGTATAATAAGTAGACTTATGACTATCAAATTCCATAAGCATCAATGAATTCTAAGATAGAAATTATCATATTCTCCTTCTAGAAATGGCATAAAATTTTGGCATTCTTTGTAACTTGGAGAACTCCTTTTTGTACAAACAATTTGATATGAATGAACAGTGTATTTTTAGAAATAGAATGATTTCATATAAAATTTATCAAATTCATTTATAAAATATAATTGTCACAAGGGAATATTGGATATGATGGATGTATCAATAAAGATAAAAGTCTCTCCTTCTGTCTATAGGTAACCATAGACTGTTTTTCACCTTATATCCTCCCATATTCTTTGAATTAGGGATCACTCAATTATCTCCCTCTGTGAAAAGCTTATTTGTCTTATTGTTCTTTAGACTAAGATGGGATAACTAAGGTATATGTTTATGTTGTCCTTTACTGACCTTTAGAAAATTTTCTATACTCATTTTACTGTGAAGTTTCCTGATGGGAGAAAAAGAACTGATTTCCTGAGAATTCTTTGGATAAAACTGAAACCTTTTCTTTTTTAAGAGATGACTAGGAAAGGTTGCATTGTCATATTGGTATCTAAATCTTACTACCCCCTGGGCTAATCTTTCAGCTCTGAGGCTATCTGATTAACCCCCAAGCTATCCCATCAGTCTTTGACTATTATACCACTTTAAACCTCTTCTTCATTTTTTTTTTGGTCTTTTGGATTGAATTGTTTTTGAGTCTCTCATTCTTGGAGTAAGACTCTGCCACAAACTTGGGTGTATTTCTCCCACAACAGAGGCTATTATTATTACAATTTTATCGTGAAAAAATGATAGAGAGATGGAATTGTGGTAATATTGTAAAGTCAGGAGTGAAGCTGAAAAGCCAGGGACCAATAGGGAGGAAGGTACATGATTTCCCTGGCCTCAGCTATACTTCTGGAGGCCCTGGGGACAGGACTAGCAGACTCATCTTGTCTGCTGACCTTTGTAGCTTCCGTGTTCTTGGAGATTACCCCTGGAATTGGCAGGTATAAGATTCTGAGTGAAGTTGTGTCCTCTAAGGTTATAGGACTGGACACTGAGGAATGTGTGGAGCTACAATCAGAGTTAGAAGGATCAACATTAAAATAATAAAAAGGATAGAACATAATATTTCAAAGATCAAAATAACTGTGTTTACAATCAAGAATAAAATAACCAACAAAGCTAAGCATAATTACACAAGGTAAAAAAATGGATATTTGATTACCTAAAGGAGTTTCAACTATTCTAGGGGTAAATAAAAACAGAATTCAGTAGGAAATTGGACCTATAAGAAACATGCAAAGGTAACTATGAAAGACTAATCATAAGCAACTCAAAACATCAAACAGTTTAATTATTTAGTTGGAAAATGCTTTCTATATTCCTTGAAAATGACATCATTAGCTGAGTGCTTTGAAAAGGTGTATGAAGATAAAAGCCTCTGAGCTCAAGGTACATATAATAGAAAGTATCATAATAATAATAAAATAGACAGGGAAAGGTAAAAAGGAACAACTATCTCATGTAAAAGATTAATGAGTGGAAGAACTGCCAAAGAAAGGGAGAAAGAAATGGAAGGCTGGTAGTAATAGAATCCTACTCTCATCAGATCTATGTTAAAAAGAAAATAATATCGACAACTAGGTGGGTAAAAATCTTCCTAATGTATGGAGAAAAAGGAGGAGAGGAGGATAGGATAAGGGAGGAACTAAAAGTTCCCTTAAGGAACTGTGTGAAGGAATAAGAGAAAAAAGAGAAGATTAAGGGAAGGAACAATGGTATAAGAAAAAGAAATAAATACCTAGAAGGGAGTACATATAAAAAATAGTAGGGATAGGGAGAAAAGATGAGGGACACAGTACAAGTAAGAGAGAAATTCTTAGAATCAAAATACACCAAGAAATAGAAGGGCATGGTTATGGGAATAAGGAAGAAATTTTTGGAAAATCAGATTGAATCAGAAGGAAAAGGTGAATGTGAAGAGACAAGAATATAATTTTAAAAAGGTGGGCCAATATAGAACTAGGAGGGCAAAAGGAATGGTAAGGGAAGATTTCTAAAAGGTGTGTTAATCAGTAAAGTAATAATAGAAATTGGTGGTCTCAGGGGGGATAAGGCAAAAACAAAGGACAAAAAGTGAGGAAAAAGAATGGAAGGATACACAACTAGTAACTATGACATTGAATGTGAAAGGGATGAATTCAACCATAAAAAAATGGATAGAATAGTGGATCAAAACCCCAAACCTGTCAATATGTTGTTTATAAGAAACACTCTTAAAATGAGCTACACAGAGTAAAAACAATGGGTTGGAGCAGAACCTATATCTCAGGTATCACAAAGAAAGCAGAGATAGCATCATAATTTCTGAAAAAGTTAAGCTAAAATAGATAAAATCAAAGGAGATGCACAAAGAAACTATGTTATGTTTAAAAATATAATATACAAAGAAATATTATCAAAATTAATACATATGTACCAGATATTATAATATCCATTTTTGGGGTAGAAAAACTAACAGGTGGCTATTGCTGGGTCGGTTTTCCAAAAAGTTCAATGAAAAAAGGAAAAGAACCATAGGCTCCAAAATATTTATAACAGCTCTGTGTGAAGCCAATTATTTAGGGAACTTGAACCCGGAGCACTCTAGGGGAAGAACATAGGAGTCACAGAGTCATGTGGTGTGTGACAGTCAAGTGCCTAGATTCTCCTTTAGCAAGGTTGTCCTGAGCATCAGAGTCAGAGCCAGCACAATGTCAACATAGAGGGAGGAGCTAGAGTATTTTAAAAGCAAGCATGGGAAGAAAAGTGGCCTTTTTACTTCTCCTCTAGAACTACTGGCACTCTTCACTGGCACTTTGTTTCTTTATCTCAGTTGGTAATCTCTTGCAAGCCTAAGTCAGCTAAATGAAGAATCAGATCTCTCTCTAAAGTTAAAAAGGTTGAGATCTTTCTTCCTCTTTACTAATAAATTCTTATATACCTGATAATGTTTCCAGATTAATTTTTATTTATAACATCTCTCTTTCTGGTAGCAAAGAATGTGAAATGGTTGGGGAGAGGATGCCCATCAATTAAAGTAATGTCTAAATAAAGTGACATGTGATTGTGATGGAATACTACTTCAATATAAAGAAGAAATAGCAAGCTAATTTTAGAAAATCTGGGGAAAATGGCATGGGATAATGAAGAATGAATTGAATAAAACCAAGAGAACATTATACACAGCCAAAAAATTAATCCTTGAAGAATAAATTGTGAATGTTTCCCTCCAAACAGTGAACTGAAATGTCAAAACTTGGAAGTCTTAGTATGTATGAATTGGAAGATATCTTTGATGGGAGGATGGTGTAGAGGGGCTAGGGTGCTTGTGGATGGGATTTATTGTACATATTTTAAGAAAAGGAAGCTAAATACATAAGAGATTTCTATTTCATTTATGTACAGTCTTCTTATTCTTTGTATATGGAAATGTTTTGGGATTTTTTAAAATTTGGAATAAAAAAATAAAAGAAAGCAAAAATAAATTAGGTATAGATATAAAGATATTGTGAAAACCTCCTATTCTGAGCCCCTATTATTTTGGGGTTGCTATTCATTCTCAACTTATCTTTGAGTTAAGAACAAGGCCTGAGGATTATCTGTATATGAGGGACATGAGCACTCTAGGTTGAACACCAGAAATCTTGTCACCCAGAAGTTACTAGTCTCTTGACCCACATGTCTAGCATTTAGAAGACTGACCACTGACCCAATATGAGGTCAATTCAGGCTAAGCAGATAGACAATTTCAGATCCAGGGAAAAGAGGTCTCTCTTTTCTGCTGGAATTATGATGAGAAGAGGCAGTTAGTAAAGTTCCATGGGTCAACACTGGCTTGGGGAGCTCCAAAATGACTGAGGTCCAGCTGAGCAGCTAGAGAAGAAAGAGGATGGCAAAGGGAACAGTTGGACACATGTGGCTGATGCCTTTTCTTTCTATGACTTGCTCTTTTAATTTATTTAATAGATAATTATAAATAACATTTATATTTATTTATATTCATATTATATATAAAATCTATTTATATAATAGAAATTATAAGTAAAAATTACAAATTAAATATAAAAAATAAATATAATTAAAGATACAGTCTCCAGATAATGTTAATCTAAACAATTTCTATTTAAAGATATCATTCTCTCTCTCCCTCCCTCTGCCCCTCTCTCTCTGTCTTCTCTCTTTCTCTCTCTCACTCTGTCTTCTCTCTTACTCTCACACTGTCTTTCTCTCTGTTTCTGTCTCTCTGTCTCTGTCTGTCTGTCTGTATGTCTCTCTCTTTCTTTCTCTGTGACTATACCCCATCAAGACTCTTCAGAAGCTTCTAATGATATCAGTATTGGAACCTAGTCAGGATATCACCTATTGATGCCAAAAGATTATTCAATTGGCTGCTATTTTGCAGAGTGTCTATTGGAGTTGTCCCCTATTTATGGTAACTTAAGTTTATTCAATAAAAGTTATTATGGCTTATAATTATTGGGTAAAAATTCCTGTTGCTCTGGGTTCCACATGACATATTGTGGTAGAATCATATGAATCATTTGTCTGTTGTTCAGATAAAAAGCAACTGGAAATGTGAATGGCTTGGAGATGGAAATGTGAATTCTCAAAGTCTTCAAAAGAGGAAATTACAGTACAATATTAGTTGAAGTTGTATGCATATTGATAGAAACCTTTTGCATTTCCAGTGACAGATGTGGTGGTCCCCTGTAAAACCACACAGGCAAAAACACCAGGCAAAAAAAATAATAAAGACAGTGTGGGAGCTGAGCTGGGAAATAGAATTCTAATACAGCTGAAGACTGAGGAACATCTAGGACAGTGCCTGTTTCCTATATCCTACCACACAATTTAAGTAATAGAGGTTATCAACAGAAACTTTGAGGTAGAATTAGAGGTGGAATTAGGCTCCCTTCTACTGAGGCAAACTAGGAGATTTGAGACTAGGAAATAGAGGTGCAACAGATCTTAAGGCAGAAGATGTAGACTGAAAGTGCTCTGCTGTCTGCTGTGCCCTATAACTCAAATAACAATTCCCTCCAAGAAATAATTTTTGCATGGTTTAACATATAAAATTGATATCAATTGCCTTCTTAATAGGAGGTAGGAGCTGAGGGAGTAAAAGAATTTTGAACTAAAAATTGTTATTTTTTAAATGAATGTTAAAACTAAATAATTCACTCCAAGAAGGAACTAACATCATGGAAAATGTTCATATTTGGTGAGATCAAAATATCAGATATAGAAAGGTAGTAGAGAGTGTAGAGCACCTAGATGGCAAGGTAGCTAGAGCACCAGGCTTGAAGTTAGGAAGACATATCTTCCTGAGTTCAAGTCTGGCCTTAGAGACTTGTTAACTCTGTGATCCTGTAAAAGTCATTTAACTCTGTTTACCTCAGCTTTCTCATCTGCCAAATGATCTGAAGAAGGAAATGACAAATCCATCTAGCTTATTTACCAAGAAAACCCCAAATGGAGTCACAAAATTTTGCCACTACTGAAAAACAAGTGAACAACAACTACAAAAGAGAATGTATTAGAGAGAAAACTAATCAGTGAATAGATAAGAAGGATAAAAGATAGCTCTTAAAGCAAAAAGGTCTACTGCAGTTCATCTTCAGATGACCAAAAACATTTATTATTCCCAGGTGAAAATGTGCCTGGCATGACCATGTTTGCTTTTGGGGAGATGTATAGTATCTACATTCCTAGGCCATCTTAAGTCTAGGAAAGACTGGAGGATCTTCATTATAGCTTCCATAGATTATCTCATTTCAGATAAATTGCTCTGCTTGGCTTCAATTCCAGGAACAGCAAGCCTCCTTCAGATTAAGCTCATCATCATGGACACTGCTTTGGCTTTGATATTCAATACTTCCTCAGCATCCTCAGTTGCCCATCCTTTCTGAATGTAGGACTAGGGGGTGCAATGATAAACTCCTCTCAAAGTCTTTTTTTTCTAGAAGGTTCAGAATTTTTCAGCCGAATTCATTTTTCATCAGCTAATTCTATTCATTTTCCAGGAACATCAAGGTGCTCTCTGGACCAGCCCCAACAATCATTCAGTTTTATTTTGTGGATTGTTTTCATTGACTGAGAGCAAGAACTTTCTTTATCTTATTTGTATCCCCAGGACTTTGCTTAGTACAGAACTTGACACGTAGTAAGTATGTAATATATATTTATTGACTATCCTAGCTATAAATAGCTGTTTTATTTCACTGAATGTTGTTCTAAGAATCACCAATGGGTGGGACTAGAGTTGGCATAGGGTATGATGAAAAAGAAGTGTCTATTTATTTCCCTCTAACGAAATTACCATTCTAAGTCCTAAGAAACTGCTACGATGATAGCCAGCTGTGGCTCATACTAGAAGAGACATCCTGCTGAGGCAAATTAGAAATTGTCTTGTAAAATTATCCACTGGTTTAGAAGCCCCTTTACATCTCTAAGTTATCAAAATTTCAGCTTCTATTATTTGTACTACCTTGCATATGTAAATGTCTACCCATACTGCTCCCTCCCAGGAAACCAGAAACCAATTAGAGTTCTTTGTTCACAGAATGGAGGGGAATTTTTGGAAGACTTTATATTGAAATATATTTTAATGAAAAAAGGAGCTTTGTTTCACCTATAGTGTAACTACTTCCTGGGCTTGGAAAGAAGAACTATCAGTACTTGCTCAGAAAATGACTATGGCTTGACTTCAGCCAACTAACATGACCTTAGCTGTAAAAACTTTATTCAAATAAACTGATGATAAATAAGGGAATCAAGATGGCAGAAGAAGAAACAGGAGCTATACACTAAATGTATTTAAATAAACAGGTATAAAAAATGAACAAGAACAAGACTTGATTGGTAAATCCAAGTGAAAAAAAATTAATAAGCAATTTTTTCAGCCCAAGCCAGCATAAAGAGAAATAAAGAGAAATCTATGGACAATTGGGAAAAGGATCAGCCAGGAAAGGCTTTATGGAGCATTCTAGTTCAGTGATGGGAAATCTACAGCCTATGGGCCAGATGCAGCCCCCCTGAAATGTTCTATCTGGCCACTCAACATTATTCCTAATCTGATGAATACAGTGAGTAGGATACAATACAATGAAACTTCAAAAGAGTTACCTTAGAAACAGACTGACAGATGAGCATTTCCTTTCCTTTGGCCCCCTCTTTAAAAAGTTTGCCCATCACTGTTCTAGCTGACAAAGTACTTTAGGAGAAAAAAAGGACCAAAACCCAGCACAGAGAAGACTAAATGTGTGCAACTAACTATCAGTTCTTCCAGTTTCAGGACACAAATCCAGGGCTAATTGAGAATAAAAGCTTCTAATAGATGTGACTCTCGAGAGGGAATAACCTTCATAGTCCCTACACTCTATATTGAGTAAGGAAAAAGTTAAGAATGTGGATTTTAAAATTAATATTCAATATCTCCAAAGTATAATATTTATAAAGATTTATTAATATTTAACTAGAGAGGTAGAGAACATGGGCAATATTCACCACTCAATTCACGTGGAAGAGAGAGGGTGTGGAAGAGTGAACCCAAACTATATACAGACCATGAAATGATGCACATATACAAAAGGCAAAAGGAATTGTGGGTAATGCAGAAAGGAATTTTGGGCAATGCAGTTCCAGGTGTTGAAGATTTTCCAACTATACAAGAAATAAATAGCAGCTATGTGGCCCTGCTCCCATAAGTGGAGTGGATTCTTAGCTTTCAGAGCAATATAAAACTTACAGGAGAATAACTAGGGCAGGAATCGTAGAAGAAATGAAATCTGCAATTCTGATATCCTGAACCATAAGAGATTTTCAGATGGCTGAGTCTAATATCAGTATATTGGTGTTCCAACAAGGGTTCAGATACAAATAAGAAACTAACAGAGTTGAGAATATGGAATGACAACACATTTCTCTGGGTCATGCAATTTTTCAAGTATTGAAAATATACAGATTCCCAGTCTCAGTTCACCCAGAGAGTCACAATTAACACATTTAATACTCTCATGAAAATAGTAGTAAGGACATACAGGACAAAAGCAAGCCTGATTTTGCCTCCAGAAATATATAAAGACTAGTCCTAACATCAGTTAGAAAGTAACAGAGTGGTCTCAAATAACAGCAACAACAAGAAAAAAATACAATTATAATATCACTATAAAAAGGATAGTAAAGTAAAAAAAAAACTCTCTTAAGATACCAACTAAGGAGAAAATAACCCCAGAATATCTATAAGCACAATATCATTGATAAACACAGAATGCTCAAAATTTCAATTAAAATTTCTGAGGAAATGTTTTTTTTCTGTTTTTTTAATCAATGAAATAAGATTCAAGAAGAAAAAATGGAAGACAAATGAGACCTATGGGGGGAAATGAAAAGTTACTAATATTTTTTAATAAAAATTACAAAACCTTGTCCCAGCAACATACTACCTTTAAAATGAGAATTGGTCAAAAAAGTAATGACTCCATGAGGCAACCAGAAATATTAAATCAAAGTACATAAATAAGTGCTGAAAAAGAGAAGTCTAAAGTATCTCATAGAAGAAACAAATGACATATGAAAAAGATTCAGAGGAGATAAACTTTACAATCATTTGACTGTCTTAAGTTATGATTTTAAAGAGTTTAAATATATTTCTAGAAATCATACAAACACTCAAATGAACAAACAAATAAAAACTACCAAGTTCTCTTAGAACCAAAGAAAAGAGCAGAAATATTATTAAGTGACTATAATAAAATAAAATTAAAGTGAGAATTCCCAGATATTGGGACACTGAGTGAATAATATGAAGGGACTACTCAATGATAAAATATTCATAATGAAATAAATGAAGATAATATATGGGCTCCCTCAGCATCCTATCATCAAGGTTAATAAACAAAATTTAATTTGATAGGAGGTTTTGTTGTTTTGACAATTTTAAGAGAAGAATGGAAGAGGGGTAGAGGAATATACTGGAGGAGTTCATTATTTATTTATTAAGCACCTACTATGTAGATATGAAGCCATAAGACAGACTCTACCCTCTAGGACCTCACAATCTAAGGGGGAAGACTATATATATATATATATATATACACTATATACACACATATATATAATATAAAGACAATATATATAACATATAAAGACATTATATATGTATAATATAAAGACATATATATGAAATATATATGAAATATAAAGACATTATATATATATATATATATATATAAAAGCATGGGTAGTGTTATGATGATAATAACAGATATTTTGGAGAAGCAGATAAATGTGTTGTCAGGGCCAGTAGACCTTCAAGTCACAAACACTGATTCACAGGCTTCAATGAGAAAAGAGGGGGTTAGACACTCCTGGATCTCAAACCTCTCCCCCCTAGCAGTTGCTGTTTCAGTTGGAAATGGAGACTGGCTAAGATTCTTCTGGTAAGTTTCTGTTATGGCTGAACCCCAGTAATGTTCCCTTTCTTTAATTTATATTCCTCACAGATCTGATAGAGGAATAAGTAGAAGCTAGCTATGTAACTGTTGAGGACTGAGATAAATTATCTTCTTAAAACTGGCAGCTGACAGGATTAAAACTAAATGACCAGATTTGAGTTGTGAGTATTCCCCCAAATAATTTCCAGGTACAGATATTGAAGGTAAAGGTTATATTAAGAAGTAAAAAAGGAAAACTAAAGGAATTAATGAAGTTATTTGGATAAGGAAAGGTGACCCTGATCTTTTAGGCTGAAGCTGCCCTTCCCCCCATAGGAAGGGGTGAAGGCACCTAACTGAATTTTCTCTCTTGTTAGATAATTTATATATCTAATTCACTAAATAATTATCATATTGATATTTATAAGGATTAATTCTTTTTTTAACCCTTAACTTCTGTGTATTGGCTCCTAGTTGGAAGAGTGGTAAGGGTGCGCAATGGGGGTCAAGTGACTTGCCCAGGGTCACACAGCTGGGAAGTGTCTGAGGCCAGATTTGAACCCAGGACCTCTCGTCTCTAGACCTGACTCTCAATCCACTGAGCTACCCAGCTACCCCCTATAAGGATTAATTCTAACAAACAGGCTAACCCCTGAGTAGAAACCACACTGGCTTATGCCACAATGGCCACTCAGGTGAACCCCCCAAGACAGGAGCAGTAAGCATGGTGTCTGCTCACTTCAACCCCCATGAAGCAACTCCCAACTCCTCTCAACTGCCCCCTACCCAAAGTTCTCCAGGGGGGGTCCCCTGGAATTCTGGGTGAGACTGTCCCTGTATCTTTGCAGGGATTCCATGCATCCATCTCTACATAACAGTAGGGATGGTGGTACTCTCCATGGGGGCATAATGAAAGCCATAAAGAAAAATAATCTGAGGAAGTAAGTTCAGAACTAAATCCATCTTGCAGGATGACTAGTTTCCAGAGATGTTGCATTCATGAGAACAAACAAGGAGGGAAATTATGAAGTGGATTACCTTCTCAAATGGAGAAAGACCTAGAAGGAACCCTCCAATATCTAATCAGTTCCTTTTAAAAAGAAGAATGGAGAGGCACTATATGCAGGGAATGCAGAAAATGATGAAGTTCTAGAGTAGTTTTCATCTTGCAGAATTATGAGTTTTTGGAAATCTTAAAATCTGGAGGAGTAGAGAACAAGGAAGGATGGAAAACATTATTTCACATACTTGAGAGAGGGTAAAATAATTTTTCATCTCCAAACAACTTAGAAGACTGGTCTAAAAGATATGATGCACCAGGGTGGAAGTACAGTATAAAACAGCATTCTAATGCAGGCCCCACCAAAGCAACAAGACTTGGGAGCACTGGAATTAGAAGCAAAGGGTTCCATCGCACTCAGTCACAGAACGTAAGGAGGGTTGAATAACTACATATGTCATTTTGCTGGTTCTAGGTGCAAGGATCTTGTCTCATTCCTCATATGCAAAACCAGGTGGTAGTCTTGAGTCTCATTCTCAATGTGAGGAGGAACACTAGCACAGAATAGCACTTAGGGCCACAGGGTACCAGAGGACCCTGGTCACAGTTTCAAAGTGGAAAATAGTGATTAGTAGCTACTCACAGACAAGAGTACAGCCTGGGAGAGTATTAAACACACCTTTCCTGAGATCATAAAAACTTAGAACAACTGAAAGTTTATAGATTCCCAGATCTAGCTCTGAAGGCAGCTTTAGAAGGTAACTGAAGTTTGGACCATTGCTCCCTTCGTCATGATTACAGAGTTCAACATTGATACTTTTTTAATTAAGAAAGAGAAAAGGACTAGATAATGAGTAAACAACAACAATAACAAAAAAATTCAAAATAGAAAGTCATTTTGATGACAGGAAAGACCAAAACACAAACTCAAAAGAAGAAAAAAGTCAAAATTTCTATATCCAAAGACCCCAAGAAAAATATAAATTTGTCTTGAAGCTTAAAATATTTAAATTCATGTAACCCTAAAAGTGGGAAATTCATACTATAATTGTCTTTTGTATACAGGTGCATCTAGATCAGTCCTGGTGAATAAACCAGAAAAAAAACTATAACTCTATTGGCTCTTTAAATGTAGTATGTGCATCAGGAAAACCTCAAAAAGTTGCAAAACTTTCTCCTTGTATGGTATGCATGGAACCCCTAACTGTAGAACATTCTTTTCTTTAAATGCCAGGATCCCCTATAAATTTGCTGGGGAGAGATCATTTATGCAAACCTAGAACCACAATAACTTTCTCTCCAGATGATTCTATGTCATTAGAAATACCTGAGGAATCTTAATTTCCTCCCTGACCTTCTCTCAGAGAGCCAGGATGTTAAGGAGCCTCCCACTTTGGGAATACCTGCTGATATCCCTGAGTCTCTTTGGGCCACATCTTCTTCTGACATAGACTTACTTAAATCAGTTGTTCCTGTTCTAATTAAGACAAAAGGAGATCCAGCTCCCTCCATTCCTCAGTACCCCTTATCACAATAAGCAATTGATGGCATTACTCCAGTAATAAATTCATTAATTGAGCAAGGAATAATAATTTCATGCAAATCAGAATATAATACGCCTATTTTAGCTGTTAAAAATGAAAATAGGCCCAGATGGAAAAGCCCAATATTGATTTGTCCAAGTTTTAAGGGTTGTAAATTATCATGTCATAAAAAGACATCCTGTGGTTTCAAACCCAAACAAAATAATTTCCTCCATTCCCAATACAGCCACTTACTTTATGGTAGTGGACTTGTGCTAAGCTTTTTTTTTCTATTCATGAAGATTTGAGAAATATATTTGCCTTTACCTGGAAAGGTTCACAGAGTCTTGGACTCATCTGCCTCACAGTTACATGGAATGCCCATTTTCACAAATTTTGAGCCAAGATACAGATAATATAAAACTTAAAAACAGCAAGTTAATTAAATATGTGGATGATTTGCTCTTGGCCTCACCAAATGCCACAGCATATCAGGAAGATAGTAAATATCTGCCTTTACAATTATATGAAAGATGCCTCAAGATCTCAAAGGAAAAGTTTCAATGGTGTCTCCCCAAAGTGTAATATTTAAGGTTCATTTTAACTACTGGTGCCCATTCTGCTTCTCCTAAGCGAATTAAAAATATTCAAAAATTGAATGCTTCCACCACAAAAAGCAGTTAAGAGCAATTTTAGTAACAATAGGGTTTTGCAGACAATGGATGCCTTGCTATGGGGAAATAACTAAGTCCTTTATAGCACTAACAAGGCATTCAGTCCCTGAACCACTTAAATTAAAGCTGAAACACCTGTCAGCTCTGTCAAATCTAAAACAGGTTATCCTGTCTGCCCCTGTTCTAGACAACCCAGATTACCACAAGCCATTTACTTTGTTTGTACATTAGAGGAAAGGGGTAGCTTCAGGTGTTTTAATTAAAACTTTGGGACATTCTCAGTGCCATGTTGCTAACTATTTGGCCCAACTGGACCCAGTAGCTTCAGGAGAACCACCATGTCTTAGAGGCAAAGTTGCCACAGCTTTAGTAGTAACAAAAACTGTTGATCCAGTATTGGGATGCCCATTAACAATTATGTGCCCACATGAAGTAGAAGCATTGTTGCTAAGGCATAGAACAGAGGCATTTTCTGATCAAAGAATTACAAGGTATGAAATAAACTTATTAAATAATGAAAATATTACTTTAAAATATTGTACAAATTTTAATCCTGCCACCTTGCTTCCTGATTTGCCAGTCTCAGGAGAATCATTACACAATTGTGAAATAATAGTGTCCATGGCTGAAAAGACTTGAGATAATTTCCTAGACATTCTTTTAAACAATTCATATCTAGTTTTGTTTACTGATGGTTCTTCTTTTATGACAGATGGCATATAGTACACTGGAACTGCAGTAGTCACAGAATTTATCACTGTGTGGTCAATTTCATTGCCCTCAAATATAAGTACTCAAAGTGCAGAACTTATAGCCCTAAAACATGCCTGTATAATTGACAAAGATAAAAAAGGCAACAATTTATACAGATTCTAGATATACATTTGGAATTTGCCATTCAGTGGGCATGTTATGGCTTCAGATAGAATTTTTAAACTTGGCTGGAAAATCTATAACTAATGCAAAAAAATTAGTAATACAGTCCTTTCTCCTTTCAAGCTACCCAAAGCCCTAGCTATAGTTCATAGCTTTGCCATATAGGTGTCACTGACACTGTCTCTAGGAAAAATGACTGGACAGATACTGCTGCAAAGCTAGCAGTTGTAGAAGGACCTGAATTAATTTTAACATTAACAACCACTGATGACTTAAATTTATCACCTTCCTATAATGAAAAGAAGTGTAAAAATGGAAGAAAAAATTTAAAACAAATCTGATTAATGGAGTATGGGTGGCCTCTGAAGGAAAACCCCTGATCCCTAGAAGTTTATATCAACAAATTTGCCAATCCATGCATAAAAATGGTCACTATCATATTCAGGGCATTTTGGATTCTGTTAAAAGAGAATGCGTAGCTCCTGGTATAAGTAAAATAGCCTTAAAGTACGTACAACCTGCCTTACCTGCCAAGCATATAACTAATATGCCTTTCCTGGCAAAGCTTTTGGTGGGGGGGTGTTCTGACTTACAAATCTTTTGCATACCTGGAATTTGATTTCATAACAGTGCCAAAGATTGGACATTACAAATTTTGTCTAGCCATAGTGGATCAACTGACCGGATGGTCAGAAGCATTTCCTACTGCCAGAGCCACAGGAGATTTTGTTGCCAAGGTGCTTTTAAAAGAAAGTATTCCTCACTTTGGCCTGCCTACACGTATTGATTCAGATAGGGGAACTCATTTTACTGATTCAGTTTTAACTTAAATATATTCTTGTTTGGGGATAACTTCCAAATTCCATATACCATATCGTCCCCAGAGTTCAGGCCAGGTTGAAAGAACATAAAACTATGATTGGCAAATTTTGAACTAAGACACATTTAAAATGGCTTGAAAATATCCCTCTAGTCCTATTTATCGTGGAAGCAGGATCAGGGGAGATCAGCACATCTCACCGTATGAGATGCTTTTTGGACATCCCCCTATACAGGTTTAGCCTTTTTTTTCTGCATATACATCACTATTCGTTGGAGATACTTCTATTGCCTCCTATATACAGGAATTGCAATACAAACTGTGTGAACTCCATGAGTCTGGAGCTGTAGTACAAACAGGAACAATAGACTTTTCACTTCATGACCTGAACCCAGGAGATAAAGTAGACATAAAGAACTTCCAGAGTACTGGAGCAACTCCGTCTTCCTGGGAAGTGCCATTTCAAATATTGTTAATCAGTCCAACAGGTAAAAGAACTGGGGAAAAAGACTCCTGGATTCATTGCTCACATGTAAAGAGAGAATCTTATATTGAGACTGATTGACTACTGTATTCTGTCACATGCATTGCAGATAATATCCATAGAACAGTGGACACTGTTTTTGGAAATACATTAAATTCCTGAATTTTTATTTTATTATTGCTTTTCTTTTTCTTTTAATAGAATATTTGATTTTCCCCTCTCCTATTTCTTGCACTTAAAGTACATATATTCAATATTAATATTTTTTGATTCCACAGTAATATAAATTTAATATAAAAATATATATTTGTTCTCATATTAATTCATACCCAAGAGCTTTAGACTGTAAACCTGCTATTTATTGATAAATGTTATGGGACTGTGACTAATGTTTGTGCGTGATTCCAGGAGAAGGGAACAAAAGAGCCATTATACAGTGCAAAGAAGCATAATGTCAAGGAGAGGGGGGCAGGTGGGTAGCTTAGTGGATTGAGAGTCAGTCCTAAAGATGGGAGTTCCTAAGTTCAAATCCAGCCTCAGACACTTCCCACCTGTGTGATCCTGGGCAAGTCACTTGATCCCCATTGCCCACCCTTACTACTCTTCCACCTAGGAGCCAATACACAAAATTTAAGGGCTTAAAAAAATAAGGTCAAGGAGACCAACCAATCCCAGTGGGATTTATGAGAATCTGCTTAGTTCTTAGAAGAATAAGGTAAAAAAAAAAAGACCAAACCAATGCATATAGGGTTGTTGAACTTCTAAGCCAATACAAAAGGACTTGAACCTAGTGTGAGACTTGAGGTTGAGGTGCTTGACATATGTTAAGATGCAGGACTCCTTTTATCACAATCTTTGTGAAATACTTTCTATCAAGTACCTGATAATTGGCTGTTCTGGCTCCCATATCCCTATGAGTGAAGGTTTATCAGCCCAGGGAATGTGTAACATGGAAAATGGCAGGGTGTAATTCCTGCAAGATACCGGGTCAAGACTCACCCAGAATTCTAGGGACTCTGGGTGAGGGAACAGTTTGAAAGCAGTTAAACAGTTGACTCCTGGGGATTGAAGTGAGCAGGTCACTTTACTTGCTTTTTCAAGTTTGGGGATTGCCTTGGTGGCTTCAGTGGCAAAAGCCATTTTGGTTTCTTCTCAGGAGTTTGCCTGTCTAGTGGAATTAGACCTTTCTTGCAATAGCATTTAGTTATTCATTTAGTTATTTTAGATATTAGAAGTGATTATTATAAGCTTTGAGGGCCTGCTAGATATAAAGTTCTGCCACTCCCTCCTGGGAAGGAGGGGAAATTTCTACCTTATGGTTAAGGGCTTCCCAAATCTTATCCAAATCCTAGATACCCCTTCCCTGCCTACTCTTCCCTTCTTCTTTGTCAGTAAAAACTTCATCTTTTAGTAGTTGTGCCTGACTATTATTTTGGGCATACTCACAGCTGCCATAAAGCTTGGTTCCTTTCAGTTGCCAGCCAAAGAAGTCTTATCCTCATCTGTTTTTGATAACAGCAAGACATCAAGCTTCTCCTATTGTCCCTTAGTCAAACTTGTGGGGAATATAAGTTGAGAAAGTGAACATCATTAGAGATTTGCCTTGCTGAGACTTTCCAGAAAAAATCCAGTCCTGCCTCCATTTCCAACTGATTTCCAACTGCTTAGTGGGAGGGGTGAAGAGTAAGGAGTACCTACCCCTCCCTACTCACTCTAGCCTGTGTGGGGGGGAGTATTGAGTCCTGCAGGTTTCTACTATCAGGTCATTTTTTCATCTTCCCAAATATCTCTGTTATTATCAACATAACAGTTTTGTCTAGGTAGCCTAGGATTTTTATTTCAGAGCCTAAGTGGGAAGTGATCAGTATGGCCAGCTTTATAAACAGGGCCATTATCACACTGCTGTCTAGGGTGCTGATATATGGGATTTGGCAGGCTTGTGCCACCTTTTGGCTGATAACAGTTCCCCAATTTTTCAAATGAATGATAGAAATATACAATACTTACATGTGGTTAACCATATCAGTGGGTGATGCTTTGGCATATGTGCCATTGGGGATAGCCATGACTGCAACTTTCTATGGGGCCCTGATTTTGTTGAGGAAAGTTTTGGCATTTACCTTTGGGAAAACAGAAATAAATTCGTTTTGGAGCAATTAGTGGAGCACATGAAGACCTTAATTGAAATAAACAAGCAGATCAGGGAAGGAAAGGACCTAGATGCAAGGACAATCATACAGCTAGAGATTATTGAGAGTGCAGTCATACCAAAAAAGGGGGGTGATATTAAACAACAAGCTACAAATAAATACACTGAAGAACAACAGGTTGCAGGGGCTGAAGCAGCTCTGTAACTATCCTTCCCATTACTGACAGGACAGTGGTACAACCTGACTCTGCATTATACATGTTAACGGCTACAAACCTTTCTCAGGGGGTGATCTGGAGATCTTGAAATGGAGGTTTCCCCAATTCTATACAAATCCTCATAAATCAATAAAAGAATACAAATGGGCCGTGAGACTTTACAACCCAACCTTTGAGGACGTGGAATTGCTCCTATCAGAATTATACACACCTAGTGAGAAAGCAAAGTTTATAGCTGAGACAAGAAGCAACCCCAATCTTACCTCATGGCCAGAACAACATCAGGACTTAAAGCTTTCCTAACATGCAAACATGGCTTTTCTTAAAAGGTGCAGGGAGGATTTAGCAGAAGTAACGAGGCTCCATGCAAGACAATCAAATGCATGGGGGTCCTTTGAGAAATTAAGGCAGGGGGAGGAAGAACATCTAAGTCTTTACCTGGACAGGCTCTTAGAGGCAGGCAAAACTATCCTAGGTTTCAGGGACATGACAATTGAGGATAACATCCAGCATGTCAGGAGGCAATTTGTAAAGTACAGTCTGAACCACATCTGGGCTTATTTCAAGTTGCATTGCCCACAGTGGGAGACCATGCCCATTGAAGAACTAAGAAAGACTGTTGCATACGTCCATGAGTCTAGGGATAGTGAGCCAAAGCAATCAAAGGCCTCTGAAAAGGATAAGGGGGTTGCAGAGCTGAAGAGACAACTAAAGGAATCTCAAAAGTCCAAGGAGATATAGGAGATTAAGAATATGGCTCTGATGTCTAGCAATCAGAGGAGCCAGAGCCGGCCTAGGCAATCTTCTACCAATACTAACAACTCTGTTAAATGCTGTTTCTTCTTCTCAAAAGTTGGACACATTGTTTGTCAATGTCAGTTTAAATCTCAGATAAATTTTGGGAATAGAAGCAATAACAATAACAACAACAGGAGAAACACCTACTATAATTCTAGATAAAACAATAACAGCAATAATAGTAGCAACAACATGGATAACAACAGATATAGTGACAAAGTAAAGGCCAGATGTTGTGACCATAACTGTGCTAAATTAGTAATTCCCCTAGTTTATCAAAAATGGAGGAATATGTGTCCCAGGGAGCCAGGCCTCATACCAGCTTATGAACCAAGAAAGCAGCCTTAGTTGTTGCAAGGACAGATAAGGGCAGTGACAGTGATGTGTCAGAGGAATGTTGGAAGGACAAAATGGGTGCAGAAGAAATGATAAATTATGGGTTGCTGGATGCAACACAAAGTTACAAAGAAATGACTGAAGAAGAGTTACAAATGGAGGAGGATATAATAGAAATAAAGGAGAGAATTTATGGGAAAGGAAACAGTGATGTGGGGAATAATGAAAGGATACCAGGCACATCTGCACAAGTTCTTGATTCAAGCTTGAAGAAAGTAGCATTCATTGATTCCCACTGTAAGAGGAAGGAAGTATCATTCTGTAGTAAGACTTTGGATCATTTACATCAATCTGTAGTACAGCAAGGCCAAACAACAAGGGCAATAATGTTAGACAGGTATTCTAATGGGGATCTCTTAGAAACAGACAGTGTCAATAAGGGAGATGGGCTCCTGCAGACCACTGAGAAGGAAAGTGCTAAATTCTCAGACACAGGCACAACCCCTTCTCCTTCACCAACTAGGGAAGCTGGAAGGGAAAGTGGAAAGTTTAGTTGCTACAATACTAGAGGAACTTTAAAGCTGGATCCTAAAGCTAGAGAATTCATACCAATCCTACTTCAGGGTCAGGTGCATACAAAAGTAGCATACTTTCAAGCTTGTGATACTCCAAAAAGAGCTGCTTTTGGAGTGGATTCTGAGTTAATGCATTTAAAGGAATTCAATTCCATAAATGTCAGTAGCCAAGAGAGAAACAAAATGACACCAATAGGAATAGAGAAAGAATCTACAACACTGACTTTGTTTCCTATGCAAAGTATATCTACAGTTAAGTTTCCTGTTACTGACATAGAGTCTAGGGATCAGATACAAGAAGAAGGCATAGACTCACAGAATTGGGATATAGTCATGAACCAAAAACACATTCCCAATTCTGAAGAATTTCCTTTAATGCAGAGAAATACCTCTCCTGAATCTAACTTAGCACAAGTCAAGCAAAGTTCAGTGAAGAGGACACTCTACCTTACTCATGGTCTGGGAAAACTGAGATACACCTTGACACTGATAGGCCCATGAATGGTCCAGGGATGTTGATTAAGGCACAGGCAGTACAAAAAGCCATATTTGAAGGAGACTAACCATCATTACACTCACAGAATCCAGAGCCAGCACAGATAGAAGTCCTAAAACAAGATCAATGGAATTTGGGGGACATTGATACAGAAACACATTTGGTATCTGTTGATCAGACAGCTAAAGATAGGGAACCCTTGGTAATGGTGATGATAGGAAATCAAATCTATCCTGCTCTTGACACCGGAGCAAACCGGTCTGTGTTAAAATATGCACCAGAAAATTGTGCACTAATGGGGTCTGTGAGAGTAAAAGGAGGCACTGGGAAAATGGAGTTGGTTCCCAAGCTAAGGTCTAAGATGGTGAAGATAGGCCCAATGACTTTAGGTCATTCCTTTTTGTTGATACCTGGATGGCCATCCAACCTTTTTGGGAGCCATGTTCTCTGTAAATTAGGTGCCACTATCCAGTGTGATAAGTCAGGCCAAATATTCCTACACTTACCCAAACAGTCACTCAAGCACCCTCCCTTGCTATTCCTAGGGCGAGTGGAGGGTGATGAGAAGGAACAACATATGGGAAGTATCTTTGAAATATTGAAAGATATCCCAGAGGCAGTTTGGGCTAAGCATTCAACTGATGTTGGAATTTTAAAATCTGCCACACCTGTCAAGATTGAGGTGAAAGAGGGCACTCCACCTAGAATCTCTCAGTATAGGTTGAGCAAAGAGGCCACAGAGGGTATCAGGCAGATACCCTAGAACAAGGCATTTTGGTCTATACTATATCTGAGTACAACACACCTATTATGCCCATTAAAAAAAACAAAGAAAGATCCAAATGGCAAAACGCAATGGCGTTTTGTGCAGGATCTGAGAGCAGTAAACAACTTTGTTAAGAAGGGACATGCAGTGGTGCCTAGCCTAGCAAATATCATCGCTGAAATTACATGTATTGCAGCCTGGTTCATGGTTCATGGACCTGTGTTGTGCATATTTTACTGTGCACTTGCATGAGTCCAGTTGGAAGATTTTTGCATTTTCCTGGGAGGGTAAACAAATCTTCTCCACCCAAATTCCACAAGGGTTTTCAGAAAGTGCAAATATTTTTTGCCAGATCCTGCAAAGAGATCTTTAATCGATCATATTCACTGAGAGTAAACTAGTGCATTATGTTGATGACCTTATGCTAATGTCACCAAATTCTTGAGTATGTCAAAGGGATAGCAAATATCTATTACAAGAGCTATGCAAAAGGGGATACAAGATCTCCAGGGCCAAGCTAGAGTGGGTTTTGCCAAAAGTAGAGTACCTCACCTTTGTGTTGGGAAAGGTTATAAGACAGATTTCCCAAAAGAGAGTTGCACATATACAGAAGCTGTGCATGCCTAGGACCAAGATGCAGCTCCGTGCAATATTAGGAATCACGGGTTACTGTAGGCAGTGGATACCTAGTTATAGTCTGATCTCAAAACCTCTGACAAACTTGACTAGGAACACTGTCTCAGAACCTTTTAAACTGACACAGGAGCACAAGCATGCAATAGAAAAACTGAAAAGAGCTATTTTATCAAGCCCTGCACTTGGAATCTCTGACCATGCAAAACCATTTCACCTGTTTGTGCATGAGGACAAGGGAATAGCCAGTGCTGTATTAGTGCAGACTCTTGGGGACCAGTTCAGACCAATAGCCTATTATAGCTCCCAGCTAGATGTTGTGGCTAGGAGGATGCCACCATGTATGAGAACAATTGCAGCTGGTACCCTAATGATTAATAAATCTTCAGAGCTGGTTTTGGGATGCAGGATTATGCTGTACTCACCTCATCAAATAGATACCATCTTGAAAAACAGCAACCTGCAAGCATTTACATCCCAATGCTTCTCCCAGTATCAAATTGTGTTGCTAGGCAATGAGAACCTAACTTTCCATCATTGTAAAGAGATCAACCCAGTCACACTGATGCCAGATTTACCGTTAGAAGGAGAACCCATCCATAGCTATTCAGATACCTTGGAAATACTTCAGAAAACTAGAGATGACTTAACCGATATCCCTTTGGTCTCTCCAGTCCTAACACTGTTTACTGATTATTCTGCATTTGTGTTAGATGGGGAACGGTATACAGGGGCAACTGTAATGACTCAAGATGAGACTTTATGGTATGCAACTCTACCAAAGTCTATGAATGCTCAAGGTGCCAAAATCCTGAGTCTCACCAGAGCTCTAGAAATTGGCCAGGGCAGAAGGATAAATGTGAATGCAAATACACATTCAATGTAGTACATTGTACTGGCCAAATCTGGAGATATTGGGGATTTATAACTGCTGGTGGGAAGGAAATAGCTCATGGGAGCCTTATAAACCAACTCCTGGAAGCTGTCTAGCTACCCAAAAAAGTGGCAGTGATGCATTGCCGAACACATCAAAAGGGTGAAGATGGTCTCATTAGGAAACAGAAGGGCAGATATAACAGACAAATATGGTCCCCGATTTGACCCCATCCATGTGCTGAACTTCTCCTTGGTAGATAAAGCAGATCTAAAACAGGCATACTCTCCAAGGGAAGTGAAGCAAGGAGTAGAAAATCTAGGGGCCAAATTAGTGAGAGTTGTATGGTTTTCTAGTGCAGACAAACCCATTTTTCCAAGATCTCTATATAATACCCTATGCAATGCATTGCATGCCAAAGGCCATTATGTGACCCAATCCATGGTAGATGGCATTCGAAGACACTGGATGGCTCCTGGCATATCCACTTGTGCAATTAGAACATGCCAAAAATGCAAGGTTTGCTTGCAGTACAATTAGGTCATGACCAGAATTAAGGGACTAAGGGGCAGACAATTGACATATACCCCAAACAAGTGCTTGCAGATTGATTATAATAAATGCCCAATTGTCAAGGATACAAATATGCCCTAGTCATCATTGACAGGTTGACTCGATGGCCAGAAGTGTTCCCTGCAAAGAAAAACAACTCAGTCTTCATGGTGAAGACACTTCTGAGAGAGATAGTCCCAAGATTTTCTGTATCAGCTAGAATTGATTTGGACCATGGGTCACACTTTTCTCAAAACCTCTTGAATGAGATTTACAAGACCTTGGGGATATAGAGAAGCTTACATTCAGTCTATCACCCCTCATTTTCTGGTAAATTGAGGTCTGCGATAAGAAAATTAAAAATCTGAATGTAAAAGTGTGTTCTGAAAGCCATCTGAAATGGGTACAAGCACTCTCCATTGTTCTCTTTTATTTAAGAAGTCAACCCTGTAGTGATACACACTTATCACCATTTGACCTTTTGTATGGTCATGCTCAATGGCATAGTTCATCCCAGAAGTCAGCTCTCTTTTCACACCTTGGAGCTGAATGTCAGCTATATAAATATATAAAAGTCTTAAAAAAAAAAGACTGGATGAATTGCACAGACTTGGCTTGCTAACCCAGAGAGTTCCTTTAGACTTTAGCTTACATCAGCTTAAACTGGGAGATATGGTCTACGTAAGGAACTTTGCAAGATAATCTCTTCCAGACCCTAAATATGTAGGGCCTTAGAAAGTAATATTAACTATCCCAACATGTGTTAAAGTTGAGCCAGGGGCCAGAGCAAAATACTTAGCATGTTATAGAGCTCTATCCTCTCTCTGATTTTCTTACTTTCACTCTCACTTACTATTTGTAAATAATCTACCATAAAAGTCATTCTGACTTGAGTTTTTCATTAGGAATTAAATCAATTCCTTGCTGACTACCCTCTTGTATATTAAGTGAAACCATATTTTTTTTTACTCTTTTCAATCAAATGGGCAATATCAAAATAAATAAATAAACAAAAATATCAAAATGAGCCATGTTCATTGGAATGTAAAAATTCAAGATCAGGGTATTGACATGAAATTTGGAAATCATAAATAAAGATAGAAATTCAGTTAAATGAAAGATTATGAAGGAAATGGACAGTGCATTTGAGATCCATAACTATTTATGTCTGAATCTGCCTTCATATTCCTTCTCAGGGACAAAACAAAGGTTAGCTTTTAACAGTGGTTTTCCTATATAGGGCATCACTTAAAAGCACTTTTTATGTGTACCAAGAAAACAACACATACGTTCTTTTATGTGTTTAGGAATAATTTTAATTTTATTTCCACCTACTAAACATTTTACACATTTTCAGAGTGTCCATGTATAAGTTTCCTACATAATTTCTGTTCCTTCTTCCTCTTTAGGTCAAAGAAGTCTTGCATATGTTTTTCAAACTGTATACCCCCTTGGGATGAGCCATATTAATTCTAGACTAACTTACTAGTCTCTTAGACAAAACTTATAATCCTTTCAATATTATAAACTTGTATTATTACAAAATTCATCTGGAAGAACAAGAGATCAAGAAGATCAAGGGAAATAATGAAAAAAAGGTGGACAGGGGCCTAGAACTGCCAGATATTAAACTGTACTATAAAGCAGTGATCAACAAAGCAATATTGTACTGACTAAGATATAGAAGGGTGGACAATGGAATAGATTAGGGGTAAATGAGCTCAACAAACTAGTGTTCATTAAACTCAGAGATCCCAGCTTTTGGGTCAAGAAGTTGCTATTTGACAAAAGCTGCTTGGGAAAACTGGAAAACAGTATGGGGAAAATTAGGTTTAGATCAACATCTTACTCCCTATGCCAAGATAAATTGAAAATGGGTAAATGACTTAAATATAAAGAGTTAAACCATAAATAAATTAGGTGAACATAGAATCATATACTTGTCATATCTATGGGGAAGGAAAGAATTTAAGACCAAGCAAGAGATAGAGAATATTACAAAACTTAAAATGAATGACTGATTATGTCAAATTAAAAAATTATGTACAAACAAAATCAATGCATCCAAAATTAGAAGGAAAACAACAAACTGGGAAAACATTTTTATAACAAAACTGTCTGACAAAGGTTTAATTTTCTAAATATATAAGAGATGAAGTCAAATTTACAAAAAATCAAGCCATTCACCAACCAACAAATGGTCAAGAAACAAAAATAGGCAGTTTTCACATGATGAAATCAAAACTATTATTAAGCACATGAAAGTGTTCCAAATCCCTCCTAATCAGAGAAATACAAATTAAAACAACTCTGAGGTACCACCTTGCACCTAGCAGACTGGCCAATATGGCAGCAAAGGAAAGTAATAAATTTTGGAGATGTGGCAAAATTGGGACACTAATATGCTACTGGTGAAGTTGTGAAATGTTCCAACCATTCTGGAGGGAAATTTGGAACTATGTGCAAAGGGCTTTAAAGAATGCCTACCCTTTGACTCAGCCATAAAAATGTTGTCTTTATATCACCAAAAGATTATAACACAAAAGACTTGCACAAAAATATTCATAACCCCACTCTTTGTGGCAGCAAAAATTGGAAAATCAGGAGGGAGGGAGGTGTCCATCAATTTGGGAATGGATCAATAAATTGTGGTATATGTTGGTGATGGAATATTATTGTGCTGAAAGGAATAATGAACTGGAGGATTTTTATGTAAACTGGAAAGATCTCCAGGAATTGATGCAAGGCAAAAGAAGAACCAGGAGAACACTGTACACACAATGCAGTGACTTAGGACAATCCAGAGGATTTATGAGAAAAAATGCTATCTGCATCCAGAGAAAGAACTGTGGGATCAGAAATGTAGAAGAAAGACATATGATTAATCACATGGTTGGATGGGGATATGATTAGGGTTTTGGCATTAAAGATCACTCTGATGCAAATATGAAACACACGGAAATAGATTCTGAACAATAATACCCAGTGGAATTGCTTGTCAGTTCCCGGAGGGGATAGGGAAGAGGAGGCAGGGAAATCATGAATCATGTAATCACGGAAATATATTCTAAATTAAAAAAAAGAAAAAGAAAATATTATAAACGTGTATAATTGTGTGATTATTTTAAACTCAGAGAATAAAATGCAATTTCAACAAGCACTTAGTTATTTTGCATTGTTATGCCTAAGTAAGGGTCTATATCTATTTCCTGATATGTGCACTTTTACAAAATTCTGTCTTAAATCCTTCTCTATAAAGCACATAAATCTCAACTTTCACATGTTCTTCATGTTAATGATTTTATGTGCTAGGTACACTCTATACTTCAACCATCTAAAAATATGAAAATGTGTTAGTTTTTGTCTTATATGTTAACAGAAGTTGATCTTAATAGCAAAATGAGAAGACTAATGACTCCAACTCCTAATAGCCCAGAAAAAATGTATTTTTAATTGTCTATCATAAAAATTTTATTTTATTTTTCCCTAATTACATGTAAAAACAGTTTTCAACATTTGAAAAGAAGCTTAAAATTGAAATTCTCTCCCTTTCCTACACATCAAGATGGAAAGCAGTATCATATAGATTGAAATATGCAGATATGTAAAACATTTTTCCACATTAATATTTTTGTTGAAGGAAACTCAAGTAAAATATTTAAGAGTAAAAAATGTTTCCTTTGCCTAGATTCAGACTTCATCAATTTATTCTCTGGAAAAAGATGGTATTTTCTATCATGAATTCTTTGGGATTGTTTTGTCTAATACTACTGAGAATAGCTAAGTTATTAACCATTGTTCATCATACAGTATTCCTTTCGCTGTTTGCAATGCTCTCCCAGTTCTGATAATTTCACTCCACCTCAATTTGCATGCCTTTTCAGGTTTTTTCAGTCTCCTCCTACCCATTTTTTTCTTAAAGCACAGTAGTATTTCACTGCAATCATATTCTAAAACTTCCCTAGCCATTCCCCAATTTATGAGAATCCCCTCACCTTCCATTTTTTTGCCCCTACAAAAGTGCTTGCTTTAAATATTTTTCTATATATTGTTCCTTCCCCCTTTCTTATTTGTAATGATGTTTTAATGCTATAGTAATGATATTGCTGGGTCAAAAGATACGTACACTTTTATAGCCCATTACACATTGGTCAAAATTGCACTCTAGAATTATTAAATCAGTTTACAGCTCCCTCAAGAGTGTATTAGTGTCTCATTTTTCCCACATCCCTCCAAGTTTTAGAGTTTCCTTTTCTGTCATTATAGCCAGTCTGAAAATTGTGTGAAGTTTCCTCAGAGCTGTCTTAATTTGTATTTCTCTAAATAATAGTGATTTAGGTCATTTTCCTTGACTATAGAGACCCTTAATTATTTTGAGAGTTGCCTCTTCATATCATTTAACCATTTGACAGTTGGGGAATGGAATGCATTCATATATGTTCAACTCATTACTCTTTGTATCTGAAAGTAAAGAAATTTCTGGAGAGATTTATTGAAAAAATGCACCATTAGGATTACTGTTTATTACTTTCCATTTTATTTTCCCATGTTTAGTTTCTGACCACCATCTCCTCCAATTTGCCCTCTTTTCTATTAGTCCTACTTCCTTTTCTTATCTTCTTTCCCTCCTACTTTCCAGTAGAGTAGGACGGATTTTTTCACTCAAATGATTCTGATGTTCTTCCCACATTGAATCAATTCTACTGTGAAAAAGGTCCCTGGCTCTCCTCATCATTTCTCCCATCTTCCTCTCCATTGTAAGAGCTCTTTCTTGCCTCCCTTATTTGTGACAATTTATCCCATCTATTTTTGCATTCCCCTTCTCCCAATATATCCTTTTTTCTCATGCCTTTATTTTATTTATTTATATATTATCCCACAATATTGAACTCACACATTTGGCCTCTCTCTAGCTATATTCCTTCTACCTGACCTAATAATGATAAAATTCTTAGTTATAAGATTCATCTTCACATGTAAATACGTGAACAGTTTAAATTTATTGTATGGCTTTTGATTTCACTTTCTTGTTTAACTACTTGTGCTTCTTTGGGACTTATATTTGAGAGTCAGACTTTTTGATCAGCTCTGGCCTTTTCATCTGGAATATTTGAAAGTCCTCATGAATACATATTTTTTCTTCTAAAGGATTATGCTCAGTTTTGATGGATGAGTGATTCTTGGTTGAAATCTTAAATCCTTTGACCTTTGGAATATCATATTCAAGGCCTTCCATTCCTTCAATGTTGAAGTTGCTAAAACTTGTGTTGTTTTGACAGTAGCTCCAAGATATGTGAATTGTGACTTTTTGGCTGTTTGTGAATATTTTTTCCTTGACCTGGGGGTTCTGGAATTTGACTATAATATCCCAAGCAGTTATCCTTTGGGGATCTCTTTTAGGATTTGATGAGTGCGTTCTTTCATTTTCTTTATCATCCTCTGGTTCTATAATACAGGACAATATTCCTTGATAATTTCTTGAAAGATACTATCTAAGCTCTTTTTCTGATCACAAATTTCAGGTAGTTCAATAACTGTTATATTATCTCTCCTAAACTCATTTTCCATGTTGGTTGTTTTGCCAATGAGATATTTCATATTTACTTCTATGTTTTTCATTCTTCTTTATTTTGTTTCTTGATGTCATAAAGTCATTAGCTTCCACATACCCAATTGTAAATTTTAAGACATCATTTTCTTGAGTGAAATTTGCTGCCCAATTTTTAATTTGGTCAATTTAATTTTTAAGAATGTCTTTTCCTCAGGGAATTTTTGCATATCTTTTTCCATTTGTTCAATTTTGCTTTTTAAAGAACTCTTTTCTTCCTTGGATTTTATAACTCTTTTATCAATTGCTCTAGTCTGTTTCTTTTAAGGTATTAATTTCTTCAGTATTGTGTGTGTGTGTGTGTGTGTGTGTTTGTGTGTGTGTGTGTCCTTTAGAGGCCATTGACTCTTTTTCATGATTTTTCTGTATCATTCTCATTTCTTTTCCCATTTTTCATTTTCATTTTCTTATTTGATTTTTAAAATCTTTTTTGAGCTTCTCCATTAACTCTTTTTGGTCTTTAATACCAATTTCTATTTTTCTTAATGGCTTTGGATACAGCAGGATTGACAATATGATCTTCTTCTGAGTTTGTGTTCTGGACTTTCTTGTCATCAAAATAACTTTCTATGTTGAGTTTCTGTTTTTGTTATTTGCTCATTTTCCAGCTTTTTCTTTTTTCATTAATTAAAAAAAAACTTGTTAATATTGGTCTCTGAACGTATAGTGAAGGGAACATTCTACCAAGCTTTAGGTTTTCTGCAAAGCTGCTTTCAGAGAAAGTTCTGGGGATCTATAAGTTTTCAGTCCTTTCAGTGTTGCAAGATCTAAGGAGAAGTTTATTTAATACTCCTCCAGCTTATGCTCTGAACTATGAATAACCACAAGCACTCTTTTCCATCTTGGAAATGTGACTGGGGTCCTCTTGTCCCTTGTGGCCACAAGTACTCATCTGTGCCAGTGTTCCTCCTCACTTTAAGACTGAAACCCAAGACTACAACCTGATTCTGCATATCAGCAATTAGACAAGAGCCTTGCACCCAGAAAAAGCAAAGGTATCCCTGTAATCACTTTCTGAGCAGTTGCCCAATCTCCCTCCCCATTCTGTGGCTAAGAAACAATTATTCAGCTGTCCCTGAGTTCTGTTGCCTTGTTTGGTCTACCTCAGCATGCTACTTTGTATTCCACTTTATACTTGGTGCACTAGAACTTATTTTGCCAGTTTTTTTTTCAGTTTTTGTCAGATGAAAAATTATTTCATCCTGTATTTTTGTGGCTCATGTTGTTCCAGAATTAATTTTGAGGCATTATATAATATCCTTTTGGAGGTTGATTTGTTACAGTTTAGTTGGATCTATGTACCTTCCTTTCCATCTTGGCTCTGTCCCCTATGAAACATCTTGGAACATTCCTGTTACACATCATTTTCACTTGTCTATTCTCACAATTTGATTCACCTAAAATTATAAGTGTTTATGGATATTTTCTATTAATTCAATACGAAAATAATTTGTTGAATGACTTTCATACACCAGAAATAATACCAAATATTTTGATTTAAAAGGAAAAAGAATGAAGTAATTTCTGATCTCAAGAACTTTACATTCTTAGGCTCACTCAAGCTGGCACTCTGGGTACTCCCCCTGCCAGGGATTGGGGGCCCAGCTCTGGATCTACCAACTGCCCCAACTGGTGTTTAGGGTCTCACCACAAGTCCAAGATGGGACACCCAGCCTTGCGCTGGGCCCACAACAGATCAGGCTCTGCAGCACAGAATTCCCTGGGCTGAAATCTGAGACCTCACCACAGGGTCATTAAAGTCCAATGGCAAGATAAAGGTCAGACCTACTGGTGATAGCTTGGGATGCAGTTGATGACTATGACATATTTAACATCTAACTAAGCTCTACATGCTTCACAACAGCTATTTCAGTCACCTTCATGGCCAGTGAAACAAATTATTCTCATCTACCCATTACAACATTCAACATTGAAAGACTTGAGAATGCTAATCAAAGCAATTGACAAACCTTGATTCAAGAGGATGAAAGATGAATTCCAACACCCACTTGCTAAGCTGATATATTCAAGATATAGAATGTGACATGAGGTTTTACACATAGATAATAAAGGTTTTTGCTTCACTTTACTGTGTACATACATTCCCAGAGATTTTGTTTTTATTTTTTTAATTCAAGAATGGAGAGGATGGTAAAATGGGAAAGAAAGAAAATGAATGCTTATTCATTAGTAAATTTTAAAAAATGAGAAAAAATAAATCTATATTCTATTAATGGAGACAATATCTCTGCCTCAAATTTAGATAAGACATATAGAAAACAAACACAAGGTAGCATTTGATGGTAAGGCAGCAGTAGATGAGGTGACAAGGAAAGTCCTCTTAAAGAAAGTAGTACTTGGAGTGATGGATTATAAGAGACAGAGATAATGAAAGAGAAATTGCATGTATATGAGAGCAGTTGAAATTAAGGAATGATATCAGAAGCCAGAATGGGAAGAATAAAGAAAAGATTGAGAGCTGATATAATAGAAACATCAAATATAGATGGCATGTTCAAAGAGCTAAATTAGTAAAGGATGGAGAAATTTTTAACAATAACTCTTACTAATAGGATTTAGTTTCTTATGGATTGAAAATTAAAGAAATTAATATTTAAAAAAAAGAATAGAACTACAGATAAAAGAGGCACAAAGTTAAATGAAGAGAAGAACCTCCTAAATAACTTGTTTCTGGCAATAGGAAAAATACAACAGAATTATTAAGTTTGGTATGAATTCAGGATACCCAGAACTTTTGTAAATATTTTATTAAATAATCTCATCTAGAATTAATTCCTGAGTTCCTCTCATGCAATATCCCCATGGAAGGCCTATTCCCTTTATTCCATACTTGAGGTTTTACTAGAGCCTACTTTCATTCTTCTCCCTAATGTGTTCCTGATTTAATCAGAATTTCAGGATCATGGCCTCATACTGTGTACTTTCATTACTTCCATATGACTTCTTTTCTACTTTTCAACTCCTTTAAATCTATTATATTCTTCCATTAGAAAATAAGCACCTTGGGGACAGCTGGGTAGTTCAGTGGATTGAGAGCTAGGCCTAGAGACAGGAGGTGCTAGGTTCAAATATGGCCTCTGATACTTCCTAGCTGTGTGACCCTGGGCAAGTTACTTAACCCCTATTGCCTAGCTCTTACCACTCTTCTCCCTTGGAACCAATACACAATATTGATTCCAAGATGGAATGTAAGGGTTTAAAAAAAGAAGACAAGTATCTTGATTATTTTCTATCTTTCCCATTTTATTATCCTCTCCATTCCCCAACTGAAAAAAGAAAAAAAAAATCTCCTATAAGGAATATGTATAGTTAAGTGAAGCAAATCCCTTCGTTATCTATGCCCAGAGCTTCATGTCACATTCTACATTGTGAATACATCAGCTTAGCAAGTGGGTGCTGGAATTCATCTTTCATCCACTTGAATCATGGTTTGTCAATTGTTTTAATCATCATTCTCAAGTCTTTCAAAGTTTATGTTATTTTCCTTGATTCTATATTAATTCAATTTTTTAAATTTTATCTAATTGTTTTAACAGAACAATACTATTTCTTCATGTTTCAAATCACAATTTATTCTTATACTATGATCATATTGTATCTCATATTCCATGATTCTTGTATTACTATTACTGCATTGTTGATATGTACTATTATAGATAGTAGTATTTTTATTTAAGGTGATTTTTCCATCTGTAATGAAAGTTCAACTCACCAGTACATTTTTTACATTGTATCCTCCTCACTGCCACCACTCTCCTCCCCTTATGAAGGGCAGCACAAGGACAAGTAAACTTAGTAGACTTGGAATTGGTGGGGCCATTTAAATAAAGAATTTATTGAAATCAAAAATAAAATGAAAGAGTGCTGAGTAGCTTAGTTGTTAAGAATTCCTTTATTTAAGGTTGGAAGGTGTATATTAAAATACTGAGCAAAAGACAGTTTTAGAAAAGAAGCCAAAATCTTTTGTAATCCTGAAAATAGAAAAGCCAGTGAACACACACACACACACACACACACACACACACACTCACACAAATAAGAGCCACATGAAGCATTGTAAAATGCTTTGAAATAACTGAATATCTTTGACCTTTTTTTTCAAGGAGTTTGTGGAGACAGAAAAAAACATTACAAATACAAAATAATTTGAATTTCTTAATATCTGAATCTTTCCAGGCTGTGGTAATATACTTTCTTTATTTAATTTTAATAGTGAGGAACTATTTCTGTAGTTCAAATAAAGGTTTGGAAAGTATGCAGTGTAAATCCTTCCCATGACAGCTATTCATGCTAAAACTTCCTTCAAGGTTTGGAATCTCTAACACATTTCCTAGGTTGTTCTAACATTACTTTTCTTTGCTCACTTGTTCATCTTTTGAAGCACTAATTTTCCCTCTTTAAGCAGGACAACACCTCACAGTAGTTGTAACCTAACCAAATGATTTTTTCGTACCCATAGAAACAAATATGAAGGGGGCAGCTGGGTAACTCAGTGGAGTGAGAGTCAGGCCTAGAGACAGGAGGTCCTAGGTTCAAACCTGGCCTCAGCCACTTCCCAGCTGTGTGACCCTGGGCAAGTCACTTGACCCCCATTGCCCACCCTTACCAATCTTCCACCTATGAGACAATACACCGAAGTACAAGGGTTTTAAAAAAAAGAAACCAATATGAATGTACCATCATAATCCTCTCTCTATTCCAAATGACCTATTTTGACAGCACCAATATATACCAGGGTTTTCTGTCTTATCCCTTTCACAAGTAAGTAACAGTATACATAACATTGCATCTAGAGTTAGGAAGACCTAAATTCAAAACTTCCATCAAATATTTTCTGGATTTTTAACCCTGAGTAAGTCACTTAACCTCTATCTGCTTAAGTTTCAGTAATATAAACTGGAGACTGAGTAATATCTACCTCACACAGTTGTGAGATTCAAATGAGGTATGATTTATAAAATACTTTATCAGAGTTACCTCCTCACACCAATCAGATTGGTTAATATGGGAGACAAAGAAAATGATCAATGTTGCATGATTTAAGAAAATTGGGATACATGCATTGTTAGTTAAATTGTGAACTGATCCAACTATTCTACAGATCAATTTGGAACTATGCCCAAAGGACAATAAAAATATGGATATCATTTATCTATCAGTACCAAATACTAGATCTATATCTGAAAGATATTTTTTAATAAGAAAACATATTTGTACAAAAATATTTATAACAGCTCTTTCTGTGGCCACAAAGATTTGCAAATGGAGGAGATGTTTATCAACTGGGGAATACCTGAACTAGTTGTGCTATATGATTGTGATAGAATATTATTGTTGCATAAGAAATTATAAATAGAATGATTTCAGAAAAAAACCTGGAAAGAGCTACATGAATCAAGACAAAGTGAAGTGAGCAGAACCAGAAGAACACTGCTCACAATAAAAACACTAAGATAATGATGATCAACTATGAAGAACTTCACTATTCTCAGAAATGCAATGATCCCACACAACTCTGAAGGATTCATGAACATAAAATGCTATCTGCTTTCAGAGAAATAACTTATGGAGTCTGCATGTAGATAGAAATATACTACTTTTTCACTTTATTCTCTTTTCTTTGTTTTCTTCCACAACATATTCCATGTGGAAATATATTTTCCATGATCACATATCGCTAGTTATCATCTCAGAGAGGGAGGAAATGACAGGGAGAGAATTTGGAACTCCTAACATTAGGACATGAATGTTTAAAAGATGTTTTTTTTGCATATAATTAGGGCAGGGAATTAAATAATTATATGAAAAAGATTCAACAAAGGTAAAATACTTAGAACAGTACCTGATACAAAATAGGAATAAGCTTTTTTTAAAATTCTCCACCCCTCTCCCAAATTAATTATCCTTAAGAAGTTTCAAAACTGGTTTCAGGACATGATTGCATTCTGACTCATTTGAAACAGCTTACTGGTCATTTAATTGTATAAAATATCCCAGCCATTATGCAGTTTTGGACCTTCTGATAATAATCACAAAATAAGTTTTTCACATGGAGATGTGGGAAAGTGGCATCTATAGAAGTGAAATATCATTGTATCTTTGGTGTATTGATTTGATATGTTAGGGCTAAGTAAACCTTTTATAAATTGTTTAATTACTTATGAGACAATTATTTTGTCCTAAAACGGGAGCATCAGTCCTACCCCTAATACTAATTACTGCTCCTCAGATCACCTTGTAGTGGGTAGGTTCTGTGATCATAGGCTTTGAAAAGTGGTTAAGATTCCTACTGTGAGTAAGAAATCCCCTACCCCCCTTTATGAGGATTAGATTTTAATGTTAACAGTAATCATAATTGTAATTTTAGGATAGATATTATGAGCCTAAATGAATTAATATTATAATTATAATACTCCTTATGAATTTAGTAGTTTTTTATGATTATTTTAGTATATAAGTTTTAAGGTTAAAATTTAGTAAATAACTGATTTTATATAATTAATCATTGTTACCATAGGCCTCCATTTTTGCATAATCACCAATACTCATTATTTAATGAATATGGTCTTGAACTTGTAACCTAGCCTTCTGAGCCTAATTCAGCCTTAAGCACATAATCTTTTCACTCAGATTGAGGCTCAGTACCTTCCCTCCATCCTGGTATACATCATCTTAGACACATGATGGTCTTTTCTGATGGAATGGGGTTTAGCAGCCCTATATCACCCTGTATACATCATCCCCTTTGTTGTGACATGGAGAGGGAGTGTTTAGGCAGTCACTTAAGATGTTCCTAACCTATCAACATCTTAATGACTAGTGTCCTGAATTTTTATCCTGATTAATTTTGAAATGGTATGTAAGTTTTGCTAGTCTTTTGGGTATAAAGGATGCCATCTCAGAAAACTCAGAATCTTTCATCTTGACCAGAGTCTGGATTTATTGAAACCAGACCTGTATATACTCCCATTTTTATCTGCTTATGCATTGGCTTTCTCAATTGGAATGTAAGATTATAAAAGGTAAGGATAGTCTTTCTTGTTTTTGTATCCTCATTTCTTAGCATTGCCTCCAATACATTTTATTGTTCATTTGTTTGTTTTTGTTTGTTCATTAATGTCCAACACTTCATGACCCCATTTAGAGTTTTCATGGCAAAGAAACTGAAGTGGTTTGTCATTTTTAGAGATGAGGCAAGTAGGATTAAATGACCTTCCCAGGGTTACATAGATAGTATGTGTCTGAGTTCTGATTCAAGTTTAGGAATATAAGTCTTGTATCCAGGACTTTATTTTGCCACCTAACTGCTTGTGTATAATTTAAAGTAAGCATTTTAATTATTTAATCATCTATATGTATATGTGTGTATGTACACACATATATATGAAAATATAATTATTGGATTTACATGTTAATTATTTAAATTAATAGCAGTATGAAACCAAAAACATTTGGAGAGAATTGCATATATAGAGAGCCAGATTTTTCTGCATAGGCCCTGGAGAAGGTAGAAAATATGATCCTATAGCAGTTTTATAAATTGTCTAAAAGAACATCAGAATGCTGAATGAATTCTTATTGAAATGACCTTGCAAAAGTATTTGCAAAAATTATCATTACATTCAATTTAGCTTAGAAGCTTAATCAATAGAGTCAAAGATTTGGAATTAAGAAAACTTCAGTTCAAATACCACTTTAAAAACTTATTAGCTGTCTGAACCTGAGTAGGATACTTGATTACTATTTATTTCAATTTATCCACCAACGAAATACGAATAAATATGGTTTCTACATCCAAGGGTTATGGTAAAGATGAGTTCAAATATTTGTTAAGTACTTTGCAAACCATAAATTGTTGTCTATTAGTATTATTATAATAATTATTATTATTATTTATTCCTTACAGAGAACAAGAATAGGTTTTAAGGTACTATGAAGGAAGATCAGCTTATAATCTACAAATTATAAACAATTAGGATTTGTTTTGTTTAAAAACAGAGGGGAAATCATAAACAAATGTAGAAATGGGAAGGAGAAAGAATGGAATTCATTTTTTTCAATAAGACTGTTTTCTCATTAAAGATATTTAGTGTTGTGTATTTTATGTTCTGAGACAGAACTTGTAGGCAACTGCAATCTGACCAGTCTGTTGGTACTTGGACAGATGAGACCTACCCGCAGTAGAGAGAATATTCAATTCTTAAACAAATTGAAGTTAAATCATGAGTTCACAAAACTGTCCTTTCATGGTAAATGCTTAGTCACTTTGAAAATCTACACAAATTTCTCAGACATATCACTTGATTTGATAATAGGGGCAACATCTGGAACAGAATTTTTGAATATTTTAGTTAGTTATTGATGCTAGACACATATATGAAGATTTCCTTCTATATTTGCTTATTAGTGAATAAAGAACCATTAGGCACAAGTCTTGAGAGAAATGAAATTAACTTGAAATAAGCCAGCATTCTCAATGTCATAAGCATAGATATTAATTTTTAAAGGAAGATTTTATATAGAAAAAAGGAGAAAAAAAGAAAACTTTTCCTTGATTTTCTAGAATGAAAATGATGAAAAGAAAATGTTTAAAATCAATAAAATTAATTCATTTCTTAAGGAGTTGGAAATATTCTTCCAATAAACTTTGTTAGGCACCCAAAATTTTATCAGTTTTAAGTACTAAGCATTATTCTATTTAAAGATTTGAAATGAAGGGCTTGCTTACACTAGGAAATATGCTTTTCTTCACAAAATGATGAATGCCAAGTCCTCTTAGTTTCTCCCTAGGGAAGCTGATATTTGTTTTATTTTGTTCTAAATGCTTATCATATAGTAAAGACATATTCTCGGTAATTTATTCCAGGTTTTAAAATCTAGAAAATATTAATGGCAGAAAATGACATAACTTCTGCTAAGTACAGAATTGAATGTATTTATTAATTTGTTTGACTATTAAACAATTCATTCTCAGTCTTGCATCATGCATATTCCTATAAGTGGTGAGAGCCCAAGTCAATTAATTTTTTTTCAATTTCTCCTTTTTAGAATCCATAATTTGTTATATATCAAAAGATCTTTTTTTTCCTCTTATTCTTTTTTAAAATTTATTTAGAATATTTTCCATGGTTACACAATTCAAGATTTTTCTCACTCCTCTTCCCTCTCTGATCACAGAGCTGACAAGCAATTCCACTGAGTTATACATGTATCATTGTTCAAAACCTATTTCCATTTTATTCATATTTGCAATAGAGTGAACTTTTAACATCAAAATTCCAATCACATCCCCATCAAACTACGTGATCAATCAAATGTTTTTCTTCTGCTTTTTCATTCCCATAGTTCTTTCCCTGG
Organism: Gracilinanus agilis; assembly: GCF_016433145.1. Classification (NCBI taxonomy): domain Eukaryota; kingdom Metazoa; phylum Chordata; class Mammalia; order Didelphimorphia; family Didelphidae; genus Gracilinanus; species Gracilinanus agilis. The sequence continues at coordinate 303,202,236 of NC_058133.1, forward strand.
ATATGGATAGTGTTCTTTCTCATAAGTTCCTTGGACTGTACTAGATCATTGCATTGCTGCTAGTAGAAAAGACTATTACATTCGATTACACCACAATATATTATTCTCTGTGTAGTGTTCTCCTGGTTCTGCTCCTTTCACCCTGCATCAATTCCTGGAGATCCTTCCAGTTTACATAGAAATCCTCCAGTTCATTATTCCATTTAGCACAATAGTATTTAATCACCATCAGATACCACAAAATGTTCAGCAATTCCCCAATAGAAGGGCATCCCCTCATTCTCCACTTTTTTTTTGCCACCACAAAGTGAGTGACTATAAATATTTTTGTACTAGTCTTTTTTCTTATCATCTCTTTGGGGGTAGGAACTAAGCAGTGGTATGACTGGGTCAAAGGGAAGGAATTTTTTAAAGCATTTTGAGCATAGTTCCAAATTTCTTTCCTGAATGGTTGGACCAATTCACAACTGCAGCAGGGTATTAGTGTTCCAATTTTGACATATCCCCTCCAACATTTATCATTTTCCTTTGCTGCCATATTGGCCAGTTTGCTAGGTGAAAACAAAAAATGTTGTTTTAATTTGAATTTCTCTAATTAGGAGGGATCTAGAACACTTTTTAATGTACTTATTGATACTTTTGATTTCTTCATGTGAAAATTGCCTATTTATGCCCCTTGATCATTTGTTGATTGGGGAATGGCTTGAGTTTTTGTAAATTTTACATAGTTCCTTATATATTTGGGAAAGTAAACCTTTGTTAGTTTTCCTCTTATTATTTATATTTTATTTCAATTTAACATTTTAGAAACTTTGCTTCTTTTGGTTAAATATTTTTTAAAAAATCCACAAATTTCAAATAACTATTACATCAGCAATGGATGCATGAGAATAATTAATTTTATTTTTTGTAGTGGTTCATTTATTTATTTATTTATTTCATGGGCTTCCTACCTCCAACAATTTTTTGGATAAAATAATCATAATGTACAGTCATAAGCTAAGGAGTCATCTAAAGTTTTTTGATCTTTTTATCTTTAAAATATAATTTTGTTGTTTCCTATATTTATCTTTAAATTCAAGTTGCTGAGTATCTGTGTATATCTTGGTTTCATTTGGAATTTATGCCTACATACTCCTTAGAATTTCTCTCTTTCATTATGTGTTTTTTGAATATAAGATGCAATTGCTTTCATGGTAGTTTACTGTGTGTTCTCTTAACCCCAAAAGAATATAGAAAGTAAGATGACCATATGATTACCAACTGACGAGTAAAAAAGTATTTATTCAGTATTTATGTGTTTATGCTACAGGAAGATGGCTCCTGTTGCTTTGGAACAGAAGAATAAAGGAACATTGCATCTTCATTGTCAATCCTTTTTTAACAACATACACATTATAATTCAATTTAACTATGACATTTATTTCTTGTAGTTTCATTTTCTTGAGAATAACTAATCCCCTAGAACTTTCCATTCATTTTTAACTGGACAAATAAAAACAGGCAACTTAATGTCCTTGATCATTTCTATATGGCTCTGTGGTGTGTGTGTGTGAGTGTGTGTATGTGTGTGTGTGTATGTGTGTTGTGTGTGTGTGTGTGTGTGTGTGTGTGTGTGAAAGAGAGAGAGGAGAGAGAGAGAGAGAAATAACGTTCTTTTGAGCCCAGCGAAATCTGTGGATCCCTTTTCAGGAAAAAAACTGTCATCTATATTCAAACATTAAGGGTGCTAAGTTTCAATTAGCAAAAGTAAAGATGATTTTGATTTTAGGAGATTTTGTCCTTCCTAGTTTCCTGACTGACCCCAGAAGATAACAGATCAACCTCAATTTTGAACTGATTTCGTAACTGCCTAGAGGAAGGGAGGAAAGTGAAGGAGTACTCGGCAAGATCATACCTCTTCCTTCCTTCCAAGCTTGTCAGTGGGTGTGGGTGAGACCTGCTTGCTTCAGACCACTGGCCTATATACAGCTTCCCACAAATATAACTGTTGAACCAGTATAACAACTCCTATTTATATTCTATCTGTATTCATTTACCACCTGAAATTGTTCCATGATTTCCTTTGGAATCTGTAGATCCCCAATATTCTGTTTTGGATAATTTATAATTTGTGTGATTATTAGCACTTGGTTCCCAGGATGTCTTCCACTTTACAACTATTCTTGCAGAAAAACAGCAGCAGCAGCAGCAACAACAACAACAACAACAACAATAACATCAAAACAGAAGCTTGAGGAAAACTGGAGACTATAGTAGAAGTGTTAAATACCCCATCCATTGGCAAAAACACTCCTTAGTGAGATTCTAGCCAGTTTAATATGTAAATGGGAAAGATTTAACAAACTAAATAAAATATAGTAAAGTAGAAATTATTTTAATATGTGATTTTCTTAGTTGATATACCACTGCTAGACATCCTTACATAAACTTTAAGACCCATTTCTAGTACACTTTGGCACTACTGGCCTATAGCATAATTTTATTGATTTTATACTTTACTATAGATAGAAACAGATAAATGATAAATGATAAAGAAAGAATTGGGAATTAATTAATGATAATCTAATGAGCCTGTTACATTATGTTATGACAACAGATTTAGTCTGTTGTTGCTCCTGGACCCTTAAGACATGAGCTACATGTTACTCTATGGAAAGAGACAACATTGGGGTAATTGCCATTTGAAAAAAAAAAAAAGGCTTAATTCATTGCCTTTTGAAATTTTCCTTAACATGTTGTCAAGAATATCATAAGTTAAAAAAAAAACAACAAAATTCTGACAATGCTTCCACCATTACATTCTGACTTCAAATTCCATCCTTATTCTGTAGGAGATAACAAAGATGAATTTTAAACAGGCATGAGATCACAGGATTATAGATTTAGAATCAGAATGGTCCCTCAAATCTATTTTGTCTAAACGTGTCCTTTTACAAATGAGGGAATAAGGTCAATAGAGGTGAAGTGTAAAGTTGAAAATACCTTGTACCCCCCCTTAAAACTACATTACCCATAATTCCTTAAGCCTTTTCCTATTGGTTGTCAGTTAAAACTACATTACCCAAACTCCTTTTCACCATACCCATAATTCCTTTAATCTTTTCCTATTGGTTGTGGGTTTTGCAGGCTGTTTTTGATATGGTCATGGTGGGCGTGGTGTCCGGGCTTTTTGGAGAGAAAGCCCTGTGGTGAAGGGTGAGTTAGGATTCTTCCCCAGGTTTTTAAATAAAAATCCTTATAAATATCATACTTTGGAGGAATTGAATATTAATTTCATTCTTTACAGAAGTGATTCACTCAACCTCGCAAAGGTAGAAAAAAGCATAGCTAGGTTTTGAATTCATGTCCTCTGATTCCAGTTTCAATTCTTTTTCCTTGGTATCATACTTTCTTATGTCACTATATGAAGAATATTTATTCAATGAATACATTTTTTCAGGTTTTTTTCAGCTTTGACTTGCCATCATTGAGGATAATGTATTTCGTGGGACAAATTTCTTTTTTTAATTTGGAAAAATTTAATTAATTAGTTAACAATATTTTTACATGGTTACAATATTCATGTTCTTTCCCTCACCTCCCCCACTCCCTCCCATAGCCAACATCCAATTCCACTGGGTTTTTCATGTGTAATTCATCAAAATCTATTTCCATATTATTGATATATGCAGTAGGGTGCTAGTTTAGAGTCAATATCCCCAATCATATCTCCATCAACCCATGTGATCAAGCATTTGTTTTCCTTTTGTATGTCTATTCCCACAGTTCTTTCTCTGAATGTGGATAGTGTTCTTTCTCCTAAGTCCCTCAGAGTTGTCCTGATCATTGCATTGCTGCTAATAGAGCAGTCCATTACATTTGATTGTACCACAGTGTATCAGTCTCTATGTATAATGTTCCCTTGGTTCTGCTCCTTTCACTTTGCATCAGTTCCTGGAGGTCATTCTAGTTCACATGGAATTGCTCCAGTTCATTATTCCTTTGAGCACAATAGTATTCCATCACCAGCAGATACCACAATTTGTTCAGCCATTCCCCAGTTGAAGGGCATATGCTCATTTTCCAATTTTTTTGCCACCACAAAGAGCACGACTATACCTATTTTTGTACAAGTCTTTTTTCCTATTATCTCTTTGGAATATAAATCCATTAGTGGTATGGCTGGATCAGAGGACAGGCAGTCTTTTAAAGCCCTTTGGGCATAGTTCCTAATTGCCATCCAGAATGGTTGGATCAATTCACAAGTCCACCAGTAATGCATTAATCCATTGGACAAACTTTTATAGATTTTCTCCAATTGATATGTCTATATGATAGATATGGATTTGCTTAAATGTGATATCAATAATTATACCAACAGTTTGGTGAATTTTAAATTAGTCAAAAAATATTTAGATGTGTACTTTGTATATCATATTCCATTATATTATACAGTACTTTTTTTGAGTGTTATAGACCAAATCTGTTATTTTCATTAAAGTAGGCAGCTCTTGGGGAGAATCTTATTTTTTTTAGCCCTTACATTCCATCTTAGAATCAATAATTCCAAGACAGAAGAGTGGTAAGGGGTAGGCAATGAATGTTATGTGACTTGCTTAGGATCACACAACTAAGAAGTATTTGAGGCCGGATTTGGACCCAAGACCTCCTGTTTCTATGTATTACTCTCAATCCCTTGTGGCATTTAGTTGCCCCTGGTGAGAATGCATTTCTAGTAATTCTTATTGGCATTTTCCTTACCATTAATGTTTGCTATCTCTAGGACATCAAAACATTAAGTGATTTCCACAGACATTACGTATTACATATTTTTATTTGTATAATGAATCTTTAACATGAAATTAATAAATATTTGTCAAACTAAAACAAATGAAATGTAAAAAAAATTACACAAAAAAGAATAAATGCAATTGGATATGCTGTATTTGCAGTGTTTACAAATAACCTAGATAAAAGTAAAAATCTGTGCTGTGTTGTCAGTCCTGTAGAAATAAATACTAGGTACATAAAGAAAAGAAAAAATACAAACAAAAAAGTAAAAGTATTAATTTGAACATTCATATCTGTTTTTCAAAGTTATTGTCAGTTAATGATTTATTGAAGAATAACAGTAGCTAGCGATGTCATGTTCCTCTAAGAAGTATTGTCCTCTATTGACATTTCCTTTCTCTACAACCATGTCTATTTTTTAATTTATATTTCCAAACATATAAAAGAAAGATTTACCTTTTAGGCATAGCTAGTCATTAACTGATTTGTAAAAAAAATTAAAATTAAGAGAGATGGAGCTAATGTTAAATGAATCTTCTGCAAATACCTGAAAACAACCATAAACCCATATCATTTGTGTGTGTATGAATATAGTATCATAAATGAAAGTTGCAAAGCTTTAAAATTCACTCCATGATGTATATACCCTTTTAAATATCCTACAAATAAAGTAAACATTATTTTAGGAAGTTAAAATCTTCTCATTAACATTTGGTAATATAGGAGGGAATATTTCCAGTAAGTCAAGTGCTGTGGTGGGAAATTAATTTGCAGTTTAATTCATGATCCAATGAACAGCTAGAAAAATAATTCAGAAGACTCATTCTTCTCCTGAAAGGAACAGTACTTTACTTTCTCATATCAATTCACCATAATTTTACTGAATTGCAGAATCTCAGTTGTTGTCTATCTTTCCACAAGACTTTCCACAAGAAAAAAGACTTTTCCACAAAAAAAAAAAAAAACAAAAGCAAAACTTGATTCCATTTGAACTGGAATGACCACCAGGAATAATTGATGCAGAGTGAAAAGAACAGAACCAGGAGAACATTATACACAGAGACGGATAAACTGCAGTATACTCAAATGTAATGAACTTCTCTACCAGCAGCAATGCAATGATCCAGGACAATATGCATATATATATATATATATATATATATATATATATATATATATATATATAATTCTAGGTAAAAGACTACAGAATGTTAGCACAAGGATTATTCACTATGACAAGGTGGGATTCTAACCAGGAATTCAAGGCTGGTTCAATATTAGGAAAACCATCTGTATAATTGACCACATCAAAAATCAAACTGAAAGAAATCACATGATTTCTCATCTCTATAGATTCAGAAAATCTTTGACAAAATACAATACCATTCCTATTGAAAAAAACACCTAGAAAACTATAGGAATAAAAGGTCTTTTCCTCAAAATAATAAGCAGTATTTTTTAAGAACCATCAGCAAGTATCATCTACAATAGGGATAAGCTAGAAGCATTCCCAAAAACATTGGAAGAGAAGAAGGGATGCCCATTATCACCACTACAATTTAATAATGTACTAGTAATGTTAGCAGTACCAATTAGAGAAGAAATAGAAATTGAAAGGATCAAAGTAAGCAATGAGGAAACTAATCTATCACTTTTATATATGACATATAGTATACCTAGAGAATCTTAGAAAATTAACTAAAATGCTAGTGGAAATAATTAATAACATTAGGAAAATTATAGGGTACAAAATAAATACGCATAAATCATGAGCATTCCTATATATTTCCAACAAAACCCAGCAGCAATTATTAGAAAGAGAAACTCCATTTAAAATGACTCTAGACCAGTAATGGGCAAACTACAGCCCATGGGCCAGATGCAACCCCCTGAAAGTTTCTATCCTGCCATAGGACATTATTCCTAATCTGACAAATACAATGAGTAGGATACAATACAATGAAACTTTGAAAGAGTTGCCTTGGAAACAGAATGAAGGATGAGCATTTCCTTTCCTTTGATCCCCTCTTTAAAAAGTTTGCCCATCATTGCTCTAGACTATATAAAATATCTGGCCAAGAGAACTCAGGAATTATATGAACATAATTACAAAACACTCTTCACACAAATAAAACTAGATCTAAATAATTAAAAAAATCAATTGCTCATGGGTAGGATAAGCTAATATAATAATACATTTCCATTCTTTATCAGCCTTTTTTAAAACTATTGTCATTTAGTGATATAATTCAGGTGTAAGTAAATAGAAGCTAATCAAATTATAATAGAAGTATTGCAATAGGTATGAACATTGTAGGGTAGGATTTTATCTCAAGGGAAGATTTCATATATTCCTATGAGATAACCTCAAAGGAGAAGTTATATCTTTAGTAAAAGGAAATTTTAAAGGTTTTCTATACCCACTTCAAGGAGGAACTTATATTGATAATAGATGATTTAAAGGGATTTGTAAATAGTATGTATTATTGTATTTTGCTGAGACTATTATTGAGAACTCTTCTTATGAGGAATATTAGAAAATTTTCCTTTAATTTCTATGGCACAAAGTGATATTTTCTAACCAGTTATGGAATTGCCTGGGGAAATTAAAAAAACAACAACATTGTTTGTTTCTCTTATGTTGTGTCATTGGAGTGGTTCATTAAAATTTCCACATACAAAGGGACATTTAAGAAATTCTCCTAAATGCAGAGTTCAAACAGATGTCATAGACTTAAATTATAAAGAATATAGTATAAAAAAATCAGGATTTTCATTGTGTGAAATTTAAATTTCTCTATAATGATAGTAGGTAATAGTAAGAAGAGCCCTTTAAATAAACCTACAATTTATCACATTGAAAATGAAGTTGGGATATTGAAGAAATATTTCACATTATTACACACTAAAGGAATCAGGACACAGCATAGTTCTGATCAGGACACTTAGACATATATCCTTTGATATTCCAGTAAAGTTTATCTGAACAAAATTCTCAGCTTTCTGCTTTACTATTAATAGTCATTTTAATAAGCCCAAGAGAAGCCATTTTATTACATTTATTCAAATTCCCACATGGAGAACAAATTGAAATGTGTATCAGAGTATTGGAATATGATTTTCAATGTGTTTCAGTACAACTTTTCCAAAATTCCACAGTTTCCACAGCTAAACTCATGAAAGGTAATTGCTGTTTCTGTTCTTTCACAACCAACTCACTCTTCAGTCCCTCCCAGTCATATTTCTGCTTTTACATTTGCCCAGAAACATTTTTCTTAATTTCCATTAATGGCTTTTTAATAATAGAATTTTAATGGCTTTTCTTAATTCTCTTCATTCCCATTCACATATTAAGTGTCTTCATTGTGAATGACATTGTGCTAGGTATTGGGAATACTAAGACTAAAATTAAAATGTTCTTGTCCTCATATGATTAATGGGAAGAATACAAAGCACATACACTGAAATACACACACATACATGCATACACACATACACATATGTGCACATATGGATACAAAAAAGGCAAAGTATATACAAAATTATTTTAAGAGAAGCTATTTAATAATAATTGTAGATCAAAAAAGATGATATAGGAGGAAGGATATCAGCAGAACTTTGAAGAAAGCAAGCAAATTTATAAGGTAAAAGAGTGGCAGATAGAAATTCATGTATAGGGGACAACTAGCAGAAAAGTATTTTTGTATCATATTGGTTTCTGTTATTACTCTGTTTAGACTGGAAAGAGCAAGCTGTACTCTTTCCCCTGCACCTTTGCACTGTATTACATTCCTCATTCATGGAAACTTTCTTCAGTGCTCTCTCCTCCTATTCCAGGAACATAGGTCCTCCTTGATGTCTCTACACATTGTTCTGGTCAAGAACACTGTCTCACCCCTGCTTCTTTTGGTTCATCACTCTAGGATTTGTTTTGAAGCATTTTATTTTTCTATAATCATTTAGAGGATGGTTGATGAACTCTGAATGTTTCTTACTCCATCACCTTGTCAACCAGAAATAAACTTCAGAAAAGTGTTAATGGAACAGAGAATACATGATTAAGAGCAATATGAAGACTATAAAAATGTAGGTAGGAGCCAGACTGTGGAGGCTTTTAAATCCTGGACTCAAAATTTTGTGTTTTATCCCACAGGCAATAGGGGAAAATGAAGTTTTTTAGTGTAAAGTTAATGTGCTCAGACTTGTTTCTGGGATGAGTTTTTTTTGAAACTGTGGAGAGGACATATGGGAAGGAGGGGAAAATGGAAGCAAGGAATAAAAAAAGAAAGGTATTGTAGTAGTCATGGCAAGAAGAGTGGAGAACATGAACAAGAATAGAGAGTTTATGAAGAAAAAAATGGTGGGTAGACAGTAGTGACCGTGAAAGTAAGATAGATAAGAATCAGCAGCTGATGGAATATGGATATTGAATGAGAGGGAAGAGTAAAGTATTCATTCTCCATATACTTGAAAAAAATCTAACATGGATGATCACTTTTTTCTTGATACTCTCTGTTTTTTCAGTTTTATGAAAATTGATTCTTAGTTTCCTAATACTAAAATAAATGATTTTCTGTCAATCTAACTAGTTAATCTTTTCCATGTCATATTAATATAATTCCTTACCACAACACAGTATATTTATAAATAATGTATATGTACTTCCTTCATTCCTTTGTTCTTTGCTCCTTCATTTCTTCTTTCCTTCCTTCCTTCCTTTCATGTTTTCCTTTCTCTCTTTCTTCTGTTCTTCCTTCTTTCCTCTTGTCCTCCTCCTTTTCTCTCTATTCCATTTATATGGTTGTAGTCATTTATCCTCAGATCTCATTTAACTATTCATCTATTCATTTGTCTTCCAGTGCTTATTTGAATTCCTCAAATTCCTCAGATTTATCATTTCTTAAAGCATATTTTGTTGTAAAATGTAATCTTAATTTTACAAATGAAGAACTTAAAGCTTTTAGAGGTTCATGTGTTCAGGCTGAACTACAGCAAACGCCAGAGCCTACAGCCCAAGGTTAAACTTGAGATCCATCAACTTTTATTTTCAAGAGGCATGATTTTTTTACAGTTGTATTAATGATAAATAATGATAAAATGTATTAAAATGTCTGAGAAGTGTTGACTTTTTGTTGATTTGAATTTAGTTGTATGAAAAGTTGATATTAAGTATTTTGGAAATTGTTTATTTTGTTAAGGTTTTATTCAAAATTGTTAGACTAAACTTTGCTCATTTTCATTCAGCTACATTTTGGCTCTTAAATGTAAATAGCATCTGTCTGTAATCTTGAATATTTTAATACTTATTCATCATTCAGTTACCCAAAAACTGCCTGATTCATGATTGAGGAATATAGTATTTTTATGTAGATGAATATTTATTTATTTCTTGAGGTTTCCAAATGAATCACCTGTAGTTCTTTTATTGATTGGAACACATGTTATGCTAATTTCTTAAAAGAAATTCTCCTGAAACTGATTTTAATATTAGTTCAGAACAAAAGGTATGGAGAATAGATGTTTGTTTCAGTGTTTAATGAAAATATTTATACACTGATTTCCATTAGTGTACTGGCATGTATCCTAAAGAATGGATGGGTCCGAGAGCAAATCATAGGAACAATCAATAATTTCATTAAAAATATGACAATGAGAATACAACATACCAAAATTTATGGACCATAAACAAAGCTGTACTTAGGGGGCAGATTTATATCTTTAAATGATTACCTCAAGAAAATAGAAAAAAGGATGAGATCAATGAATTTGTATTCAACTTCATAACTAGAAAGAAAACAAATTAAAAATCCTTGATAAAATGCCAAATTGGACATACTAAAAATTAAAGGAGAGATAAGTAAAATTGAAAGTTAGAAGAATACTGAACTAAAAATAGGAAAATGAACTGATTTATGAGGGGAAAATGATTATTATTAATTAATTTGTTTTAAAAAATAAAACCAAATTAGGCAATTTAAAAGAGTGACAGAGAAAAATCATAATTGATGAAGAAATTAAAGCAAATATTAGGAATTATTTTGCCTAACTACATAACAAGAAATCTGCCAACCTAAGAAAAATAGATGTATATATACAAAAAATATATACTATTCAGATTAACAAGAGGAATTTGACTATTTATATAACTCAATACCAAATAAATCAAAAAATATAAAAGAATTCCCTCCCCCCAAAAAAGCCCCAAGATAAATGTTGAAGGGTTGTGGCAAAATTGGGGCACTAAAAATTGTTGATGGACTTGTGAACTTATCCAAATATTCTTGAGGGAAATTTGGGACTATCTCTGAAGAGTTATAAAACTCTGCATATCCTTGGATCTAGTAATAGTAGGTATAAAACAGGAATAAAACAAAATAGGGAAGGTCTTATATAAAATATTTGTAGAGGCAAAGGATTAGAAATAAAGGGGAACCTCATCAATTGGGGCATGACTGAACAAATTGTGGTATATGATGGTCATGGAATACTATTGTATTATAAGAAATGATGAACAGACTAACAGAAATACAATGATCTAGGACAATTTTGAGGGACTTATGAAAAGTAATGCTATTCACATCAAGAGAAAGAAATGTTGGAGTAGAAATGTAGAATAAAACATATGATTTATGTGATTTATTTAAGCAGAACAAAGAGAATATTGTATATAGTAATAGAAATATGGTACACTGATCATCTGTGAAAGGCAGCTATTTTCAACAAATCATCCAGGGCAATGATGAAGGACTTATGACAAAGCATGCTATATGTTTCCAGAAAAAGAACAATTGGAGTTGGAATGGAGATCAAGGTGCACTATTATTCACTTTACTTATATTTTTATTTTGGGGTTTGCTTTTATATGAGTATTCTCTTTCAATGACCAATATAGAAGAATGTTTTACATGATAATACCCGTATAACTCAGATCAAAATGCTTATTATCTCCAGGAGTGGGCAGCAAAGGGAGAAATTTGGTATCTTATATATTTGGAAAATTTATGTATGAGGAGTTAAAACAGAGAAAGAAAAACCATAATCGATATCCTTAATGAATAATAATACAAAATTAAAAATTTTTATTTCATTAAATTGCATTTTATTTTCTGTAATTACATGTAAAAATAATTCCCAAATGTTTATATACATACTTACATTCTGACTCCCATAATTCTTTCTCCAGATGTGCATAGCATTCTTTCCTTTAATCCCTCAGCTTCCTAGATCATTGCATTGCTTTTAGTATCAAAGTAGATACATTAGAATTTTTCTTGGAGCATTCCTTGATGACTTGTTCAATTTCTTTTTTCTGTTATGAGAAATATTAAATTTAAATATTAAATTTCCTCCTTTACTAATTTGGGCAATTAATAATTTTGTAAATATTCATCCATTTACCTAGCTTGTCATAAATATATTGCCACATAATGGCGCAAAATAGCTTCTAAGTGCCTTAATTTCCTTTTTATTAGAAGTGTAATGTCTTTTTTCATCTTTGATAATGATAATTCGATTCTCTTCCCCTTCTTTTTTAAAATTAGATTAATATTTTATATATTTTAAATTAGTTTAATATTTTAATATTTTATATGTTAATATAAAATATGTATTAATATTTTATATATTTTACATATATTTTATATATATGGTTTTATAAAAACCATCTTCTAGTCTTATCTATTAGTTCAATATGTCTTTTACTTTCAATTTTATAAATTTCTCCTCTTGATTTTTAGGATTTCCAACTTAGTCTTTTTCTGAAGATTTTTAATTTGTTCTTTTTCTAGGGTTTGTGTGTGTGTGTGTGTGTTGTTCCATGTTAATTCATTGACCTCCTCTTTCTCTGTTTTGTTGATATACATAGCCAAGCATATAATTTTTCCCTGAGTACTACTTTGACTATATCTCATAAATTTTCATATGTTATCACCTCATTGTCATTCTCTTCAGTGAAATCAGTGATTGCTTCTATGATTTTTTCTTTGATCTACCAGTTTTGAAGAATAAGATCTTTTAGTTTCTATTTTGAATTTGACTCTCCATGAACACTTATTAATTACAATTTTTGTCACATTATGATATACATATGTTGCATTTATTATTTCTGCTTTCCTGCATTTCATTTATGATGTTTTATAGCCTTGTACATGGTCAGGCTTTGTATATATTCCATGTACTGCATTCCCTTTTATCCATATTTAATTTTATCCAGATATCTGCAAACTCTAATTTTTCTAAAAATTCATTCACTTTCCTTACTTCTTTCTCATTTATTTTTTGGTTTGATATATCTAGATATGATAGGGGAATGGTGAGGCCCCTAATATTATAGTTTTACTATTTATTTCCTCCTTAAGCACCTTAGTCTCTCCTTTAAAATTCCAGAGTGAGGGCAGCTGGATAGCTCAGTGGATTGAGAGCCAGGCCTAGAGATGGGAGGTCCTAGGTTCAAATCTGATCTCAGACATTTCCCAGCTATGTGATCCCAGGCAAGTCACTGGACTCCCATTGCCTAGCCCTCATGGCTCTTCTGCCTTGGAACCAATACACAATATTGACTCCAAGATGGAAGGTAAGGATTTTAAAATAATAAAATAAAAAACAAAATCCTAAAAGATGATATTGTCTAAAAAAAATTAAATGAAAATAAAAGTCCAGAGGCTATACCATTTGTTGCATGTATCTTTTGTTTTGGTATTACTTCCCTTTTAATCCAATCTATTTTTGCTTTTGCTTTGTTTATCATCAGAGATGATGACTGCTACTCCTGCTTTATTTTTTACTTTAGATGATGAATAATAAAATCACTTTCTAATTTTTTCCTTTATTATGTGTGTCACTCTACCTCAGTTGTGTTTCTTGTAAACAACATATAATAGGATTCTAGTTTTTATTCCACTCTGCTATCTGTTTCCATTTTATAGGTGAATTCATCCCTTTCATATTCACCATTATGATTACTAACTCTGTCTTGCCCTCCATCTTATTTTCCTTTTTGATCCTGCTCTTTTTCCTTTGACTCTGTTCCTCCTCAGCAGTGTTTTGCTTTTTATCACACTCATACTTCTCATTCCTTCCAATCACTCCCTCCTTCTCTCATCTGATTCTTCTCGTACTCCTCTGTAGGGTAAGATATAGTTTTATCCCCCAATGAATATTGTTGTTATTCCCTTTCTGAGCCAGTTATGATGAGAATAAAGTTTAAGCATTGACCATCACCACTCTCTTCCTTGCCTCCAGTGTAATAATTTTACATACCTCTTTATGTTATATATATTTACCCCATTCCATATCTCCTCTCATTTTTATCTCATTGTAATGAACTTTTTCACACTTTCATTTTTCTGCCTATCATATCATCATAATCAGTTTACTTCCACACCCTCTGTCTAAGTATTTTCCTTCTATCTGCTCTACTAAAAAGAATAGTGACTAGGAATTACAGAAATCTACTTTCCATATCGGAATACATACATTTTGACATTATTGAGTTACTTAAATTTTCTTTTTCTTATTTACCTTTTTAGGCTTCCCTTGGATCTTAGGTTTAGACTTCAAATTTTTTGTTTCAGTCTGTTTTTTTTCCGACAGAAATCATTGGAAATATTTTATTTTATTAAATAGCCATTTTCCCCTTAAAGAATGAACTCATTTTTGCTGAATAAGTGCTTCCAGGTTATAAACCTAGATCTTTCTTCTTCCTGAATATCATATTGCATGCCTTCTGATCCTTTAATGCGGAAGCCACTAAGTCCTATGTGATCCTATTTGTAGCTCAATGGTATTTGAATTCTTCCCCCTGACTGCTTGAAGTATTTTCTCCTTGGATTTGGTGATCTTGAATTTAGATATTATATTCCTGGAAGTTATCATTTAATGATTCCTTTCTAGAGATAATCTGTGGATTCTTTCAATTTCTTTTTTTTTATTGTTCAAGAATATCTTGGCAGTTTTCTTTGATAATTTATTGTATTATGATGTCCAAGTGTAATTTTTTTGATCATGGCTTTCAGGTAGTCCAATAATTCTTAACTTGTCTATTCTGGATCTATTTTCCAGGTCAGTTTTTTTAATGAATTGTTTCATGTTTTTATTTTCCCCCTTCTTATGATTTTGTTTTATTGCTCCTTGATGTCTCATGAAATCATTAGCTTCTAGTTGCATGATTCTAATTTTTAAAGAATGATTTTCTTCTTTCAGCTTTTGAGCCTTCTTTTTCATTAGGCCCATTTTTCTTCTATTGCTATCATTTGTCTTCCCTGTTTTTCCTCTACCTCTTTTTATTGATTTTTGGAATCCTCTTTGAGCTCTTTCAGAATCTGTGTCCAACTCATATTTTTCTTTTGGACTTTGTGTGGTTAGTTTTACTTTCACTGTCCCCTTCTGTGTCTGGTCTGTCTTGCTCTCTGTCTCTACAAAAATTATCTAGAGTTAGGTGCATTTTTTTGTTGTTGGCTCATTTTTCCAACTTTTTATAGGTAAGCTCTGTTCTCTTGGAGGTTAGGGTTCCCTCTTTAGCTCAGTCCTTCCCTGATGCTATCCTTAGCTTTACTTCTGGGTTTCTGCCAGTTTCCATTCTACCAAGTTGATATGATGGCCTGAGGGCTGGGGTCTCTGAAAGTCACTTCCCACTACTGATTCAATTATCCCTTGAGATTGCTGATGGCTGAAATTCTTACCTGAGATTTGAGTGTAGGCTTTTGGTCTCACTATGGGTTTGATCAAATGAGGTACAGCTCAAATTCTACCCTCAGGATTGGGTAAAGCTTTTGCTTTCTCTTTGTATAGGGGGCCAGCCTCTATATGGTTTTGGGGTCCTGAGTGGCATTGGTGGCTTAGAATTGTTAAGGCAGGAGAAAGAAAATGAGAACAACCAGACTAGTGGTTAGCCCATGTTGCTCTAACACTATGGGATTTGGACTTTATTTTATACTGGTTTCAAACAAAGAACACAAAGAAAGAGTCATAGCTGCGAAGGGGTTACAAATCATACACAATCCATTAAAGTCTAAAAAGTAGAGATATGGGTGCAAGGACAAGGGCCAAATTCCAACCACCAATTAGTAGGGGTTTAATTCTGGGAGCAGAAATAAATTTCATGGACATGTTTACTAATTGCGTTCTGCCTTGATTTACAGATCTGCACGTGGTCAGATAGTCCGGACTAAATTGTCTGGCTCCAGTCCTTATCTAAGTAATATATTTTTTAGAGTTCAGGCTTCTTAATTATCAAGGAGAGAAATTGTCAAGGAGAGAAATTGTTAACTCAGTAGCTTCTGGTCTGGTTATGGACTCAAAACTCTCCAATAAGTCTATAATGCTTTTCCAATAAGAAAAGGTATGGATCATAAGAGGTGTCAAAAGAGGGGTCTCAGATTTTTATCTATTCTCTTATTGGCTTCCCACATCTGTGGGCTTGATCAGATCAGGAAGAGCTCATAGTTTAGCCTCAGTCTTGGGTGATGATTTTGGTTTCAGTCTGGCTTGATCAGGTCATATGTAGACTTCCCTGCCATTGAGCCTTTGTTGAGAGACTGAGGGGCCCAGCTTTGAGTCCACCTACTACCCCAAACTGGAATTTATGTCCTTTCCACATAACCTGGCTGGTACTTCTGGCCTCACTTTGGGCACACACAGATCAGGCTGCTTCAGCACAGGTTGCCCTGAGCTTGAATTCTGGACTACACAGTAGGTTTTTTTGGAACTTCAAAGGGGTGCATTTGCTTGGATCTCTGTCTGCCCAGGTAGGGTTTCAGGGTCTGCATGTTACCTTGGGCTCAGGTTCTGAGCACAGCATTTGCTGGGTGGGAGCGTGTGGAGAGACCTCCGGGAACTGATGCAGAGCGAAAGGAGCAGAGCCAGAAGAACACTGTACACAGAGACTGATATACTGTGGTAAAATTGAATGTAATGGACCTCTGTACCAGCAGCAATACAATGACCCAGGACAATTCTGAGGGATTTATGGTAAAGATGTTACCCACATTCAGAGGAAGGACTGCAGGAGAGGAAACATATAAGAAAAACAACTGCTTGAATGCATGGGTCGGGGTGGACATGATTGAGGGTGTGGACTCGAAACTACCACACCAATGCAACTACCAACAATTTGGAAATAGGTCTTGATCAAGGACACATGACAAAACTAGTGGAAATGCGCATCGGCCATGGGTGGGGAGAGTGCGGGGCGGGGGGTGAAGGGGATAAGAGGAGTATGAATCAGGCAACCATGTTAAAAATGTATATTAATAAATGTTAAAAAAATTTTTTAAAAAATTAAAAAAAACCTTTATCTAAAACAATCAGAAATCATTATCCTTAATGGGAACAAACTAATATACTTTCCAATAAGATCAAAAGTGATACAAGGATGCCTATTATTGCTACTTCTACTTAATACTGTAGAAGAAATACTAGCAATAGTGATAAGATCAGGACCAAAATTTGAAAGAATTGGAATAACAGTGAGGAAACAAAATGATCATTCTTTGCAGAAGATATGATCATGTAGAGAGAAAATCCTAGAGAATCATCTGAAAAACTAATAAGAATAATGAACAATTTTAATAAAATTTCAAAATACAAAATAAACCACTATAAATCACCAAAATTTCTATTTACCACAACAAAGTTCACTGGCAAGTGATAGAAAAGGAAATTACCTTTAAAATAACTATAGATAATAGAAAATTCCTAGGGGGTATGCTTCCCAAAATAAACCCAGAAATTATATAAAATTACAAATCATTGTTCACACAAATAGTCATTCCTAAACAATTGGAAAATATATAAGTATATATTAATTGTTCATTAATAAGACAAACCAATATAAGAAAAAGTATAATATTTCTTAAATTAATTGATCTATTTAGTGCTATACCTGTCTAACTGAAAATTATTTCCAAGAACTAGAAAAAATGAGAAAATGTATATTTAATGAAAAATAGTCAAAAATATCAATGGAATTAATGAAAAAAATAAAATTAAGCCTATATCTGATTTAAAAATATACCACAAAGCATCAATCATTATGATAATTTTGCATTTATTAAGAAAGAGTAGAGGATCATTGGAATAGGTGAAGGAAGGAAGGAAGGAAAGAAAAAGAAGGAAGGGAGAGAGGAAGGATAATCACTGATAACATGTACATCAATAAAGCAAGAACATCAATAAAAGAGATATGTGATGAGAAAAAGGAGAAAGAAGCATTTTAAAAAGTTGTGTACAAAATCAGTTATATACAGACAAAACTGTCCACAAAACCAGTTTGAATCTGCCATGTCTAGTAACTGTTCAAAGCAAATAAAAGCTTCATTTCTTTTTTTTTTTAACCCTTAACTTCTATGTATTGGCTCATAGGTGGAAGAGTGGTAAGGATGAGCAGTAGGGGTCAAGTGACTTGCCCAGGGTCACACAGCTGGGAAATGTTTGAGGCTGGATTTGAACCTAGGACCTCCTGTCTCTAGGCCTGTAAAAGCTTCATTTCTGAAAATTTAAATATACAACTTTTCTGTGAACCTTGTAAATCTAACTGGTGCCTGCTCAGTTCCAACACCAACAGAATCAGTCCTGAGTTTTTTCCCCTAAAGACATGT
This sequence comes from Gracilinanus agilis, assembly GCF_016433145.1. Lineage (NCBI taxonomy): Eukaryota > Metazoa > Chordata > Mammalia > Didelphimorphia > Didelphidae > Gracilinanus > Gracilinanus agilis. The sequence continues at coordinate 303,220,604 of NC_058133.1, forward strand.
TCCTCTTTTCCTCTGTCATCTATCTCTCTTTGAAGTTAATAGGCATTCTACATGCTGAGTAAGAAATAAACATGAGGAGAACACAGCCTCATTATATACACAGAGTACCACTATGAGGCTAAAAGACACAAAGAAATGCATGTCATTTTTTCAAATAGATGTGTGCATGCTATTGAGATTGCTTCTAATCCCACTTTTGGAAGTTTATGGATTTTTTTCCTTGATATGATAAATAACACCTACATTCAGGGTAAGAAAATTCAAAATTCAATCAAAATCATCATCAAATTCCTTTTTTTCCACTACTTTCACTTACAAACTAATTCCCATCTTATGGGCAATACTGCCATTCAAAAACTTGGACCTCTTTTTCTATAGTTGCACCCATCCCCTTATCCACAAAATACATTTTTTTTACTGATAAATATAAAATAGTTCCTTCTCCAGCCTATCCAATTTTCCAAATATCATCCATTCCACTGGAAATAAGTGTCATGTCACTTAACTCTTCCTCACATTGGTCTATCACCTTTTGACTGGTGCCTCCAATTTGGATAGCCCAGTATTCCCTTAACTTAGTATTCAACCTTAATTATTAAAATAGGTACTGTGTAGTCAAAGAATATAAACAGGTAGTTCTCAGATAAAGAATTTAAAACTATATTTAGTCATATGAAAAAATACTTCAAATTTTTATTAGTTAGAGAAATGTAAATTCAAACAATTTTGAGGTACCACATCACACCTATCAGAATGGCTATGACCAAAAAAAGGAAAATAACAAATGTTAAAGGGTATGTAGAAAAACTGAGTTACTAATAATACACTCTTGGTAGAGTTGTGAACTGATAGAACCATTCTGGAGAATAATTTGGAACCAGTCTCAAAGAACATAAAATTGTGCACATGCTTTAACCCAGCAATATCACTACTAGGTTTGTACTCCAAATAGAGCTAAGATAGAGGAAAATAACCTACTTGTACAAAAATTTTATAGAAGATCTTTTTTTTGTGATGGCAAGGAAGTGGAAAATGAATGAAAATTCATCAATTGCGGAATGGATGAACAATTTGTGATACATGATTGTAATGGAATATTATTGCAACATAATAAATGAAAAACAGGACTATCACAAAAAAGCATATATAGAATGATGCAAAGTAAAGTGAACAGAACCAGAACATTGTACACAATAACAAGTGTGTATGATGATCAACTGTGAATGACTCAACTTTTATTAAAGATTCAAAGATGTAGGACCACCCAATGGACTCATGATGGAAAAAACTATACACCACCACAGAAAGAAATGACGCAGTCTGAATGCAGGTTGAAATATATGGATTTTCATTTCATTTTCTCCATGAATTTTTTCTCCACTAAAAATGTTTGTCTTCTTTCACAACATGATGAACATGGAAATAAGTATTGAGTGATAAAAAATGAACAATTATATCAAGATACCTGTAATTTTTCAGGATATAGTAGAAAGTAAGGAGAGAAAATGGATTACAAAATTTTATAAAACAATTGATATGCATTGTATTGGCATGTTATCTGGAAAAACATTTAATAAAAATATGCAACTACTATGTCTGTATCCCCAAAAGACCAAAGATGGAGGGAAAAGAATCTATTTATATAAAAATATAGCAGCTCTTTTTTGTGGTGTTCTAGGAGGGGTGAGAGCATATGAATCACAAAACATCAGAAACTGACTATTAAAATTTTTGTTGCTATTGTGTATTGTTACTAAGAAAGACTGAGCTAGTGGTTATGAATGATACAAAGATATATGTGTCATTACTTATTCTCTCAAAAATTTTATAATTTTTATTTGAGTAGAAAGGTAGATACCTCAATTAATAGTTAATAATACAAAACATTATATTCCTTAAGTTACTATTTTGTATCTCATATAGTCTGTGCAGGAAAATAAAGGCTACCAATGCTTTGAAAAAGGAAAGATCATTTGAAATTGAGTAGTCAGCAAAATTTTATATAGTAATGGAAATTAAGTTGGACTTTGATGCCTAAGGAGGATACAAGTAGAAATAGAATAGTAATATTGTAAGGGTAATCAATCATAATAAAAATTACTAAATGCCCACCCTGTGTTGCAAAGGATGCAAAGATAGAAGTAAGCAGGAACAGAAATGCATTCTTGTCATCCCAACAACACAACAAAGGAGGTTGAGGTTATTAACTTGATTAAGCTCAAGACATCTTATGTATAGGGAGTGAGTCTTTAAAATCAGATGTTCACACCATTTGGCATTATATGGTGATCCCTTGAAAAAGAAAAGCAAGAGGTTGCCCAAAGAGGGGGAAATTAGCCCTGGTCAAAAGAAAAGCAAGTAAATTTTTCCATATTGATCAACAATTGGGTCAAATCTGTGAATTGCTCTTACAATCCTAGCCTGGGGAAGATGGGATAAACTCTATCTTAAAAATAATCATAAACAAACAAACAAATAAGTAAATATATGAACAAGGAGAAAAGGAAATAAAACCTCTTTTGTTATGGAGATTTCATTTTTCTAGTTTGAAAATAGTTACTATATCTGTGACGGTCATAAACAATTATTAGTCACTTACTATGTACTTGACACTGTTAAATATGTGTAATAAAAATAAAATAAAAAACAAGCCCTTCCCTCAAGGATATAATAATCTGAAAGGAGAGACAACAAGCAAACACATATGTAAAAACAAGTTAGGTACCAGAAAAATGAGGGGTTTGGGGGTGGAAAGTGTGAAATTACTAGAATAAAGAGGAATAAGGAAAGGATTAATTTGGCAGGATATTAGTTTTGACTTGAAGAAATCAAGAGAAGCCAGGAGATGGAAATGCAAACAGAAAACATTTCATGCATTGGACAGCAAGATAAAATGCCCAGAACTGAGAAATGGGGTTTTGTTAATGTAGCAGCAAGAAGATCAACATCCTTGGTTTGAAAATGTATATAGATAAGAAGGATGTAGAAAACAAGATGATTAGAAAGAAGTTGTGAGTAAGTTATAAAGGGCTTTGAATGTGAAACAGAGCTTTTGGAATTTGCTCCTGGAAGAGATAGGGAGTAAAGACATAATCAGAAATGCACTTCATGATAATTACTTTCAGTGATGAACTGGAGCTGTTGCACGAAGACTCAGTAGCAGGCTGTTATTATATTCTGATTGTGAAAGCATTAACACCACATCCATTCAGCAGAAATTGAGTGGGAATAAAGGCAGCTTATGTTGGAAATGATGCTAGCCTAGGAATTGGAAAAAGCCAATCAGTGAAATGATAAGGAAGCCAACAACTCAAGACAATAGTAAAAAAAATATTAAAGAGTTATTGGTATGTTGTTTAAAAGTTTGGTTCAGAAGATAGAAAAAATAGGTTAGAATCATAGCTTTCCCATTTGTCTGAGTTGGATATGTCGAATTATTTCCGTCTTGGTTTCCTCATATAAAATGAGAAGTTAGAGTAACTTTCATTCTAATTCTTAACTTATGATCAAAGTGTTAAATTCAGTGGAGCTTAGTTCAAATCATAGAATAACCAGGACAATGAGAACTGCTACATAGTAGCAGTACTTCAAAATAATGACTCTATTGCTCTCTTATCTAAGAATTTCCCACAGTCTGAAGCCTTGCTTCTTTGGCACATCTTATCACCTTGTCATTTTATCCACTAGGAAATATCAGTCTGCAAGCCTGTCCATTTCTCTCATTGGTTAGTTCCTCCTGAATTCATTTGTGTTCTGCTAGTTTGAGCAGATGTATTTAATGCTCTTTAATAAAAGATCTTCCCTTACCTGGCAATGGAGGTTTATGGTTACTTTCTCTGTCCTCTGAAGACTTATTGTCAGTCTAATTGATGTTATCAAACCTGTATTGATTGGATTAGTTTCTTAATCTGCCCTGAGGCTAAAACCTTGAGAGGAGAAAAAAGAAAACAACAAAACAAAAAAACCCTTGGGGGAACAATATTGACCTGTCCAGCAGTGGGATCTCCCTGAGCTGTCCTTGTGTTTGATCTGGTTTTCTTTCCCCTTGAAGCCCTTCCTTCTCTACCTCGGTATGAGGAAGCCAAGCTGTCTGTGGTCTGAGGTTTGGCTCTCTCTAACCCTCCTTCTTCCTGGCATTTTTGCTGTGTTTCTCTGGTTTTCTCCTCCAGTCACCCCTCCAGTGCCTGTGTTTAACTCCCCAAGTCCGGTGCCAGCAAGGCCCTCTCTCCAGACTGGTGCACCCACCCACCATGAGATTTCCCCGGATGCTGAAGATTCCACACAGCACATGGGGGAGGTGTCCTGGGATTCCCCCTTCTACACTCTCAGACCCAACAGTTCAAGAATTGAAGCCTTTTTCTTGGTGTACCTCTTTACAGTAGGGTTCCCCCTGCTCTGTCCTGTTATTAGATTTAGTCCTCTTCTCAAAGCGCATTGTTTTCTATCTCAGTGTATAAGGGTGTGGAGGTTTTAAGATTCACTCTGTCTAAGCCACCATCTTCCAAGAATTCCCAATAAATCAGTTTTATGATAAAATTTCAAAAGAAATTTGAGTTATATCTTCCAGCAATTTGAGCAACACAGGTATTCATTAGCATTTGTAAGAGTCTTCTTGATAACATTTGCAATATTGTTTGAGTACTAGTATCTTTTTAATGGGAACAAGTTGCTCTGGACTTGAGTAATCAAATAAGAAGGAGCCCAAGATAATGACTGGATAGGAAGGTGACTCCTAAGGCCTACTTTCTTCTTTGAGCTAACCTTCTTCTTGAAGCCAACTCCCTTCTTGGAGTGACTCTCTTCTTGGAGTTCACTCTCAATAATGAGTCATAATTCCTCTATTCCTCTCTTATCCAAGAATTTCCCACAGTCTGGAGCCTTGCTTCCTTGGTACATCTTATCACCTTGTCATTTTATCCACTAGGAATATCACTCTGCAAGCCTGACCCTTTCTCTCATTGGTGAGTTCCTCCTGAAGTAATTTGTGAAGGATCCAGGTCAGTCTGATTTCATTCTCTTCCTGATCTTTTTCCTGCCTTTCTGAAATTCAAATCATTCTCCCCTCAGGGGCAGTCTTCCTTTTGCTTGTGCTTATCCCCCCATAACTTAGTACTGTAGACAGAAATTAGTAATCATTTAATAAACTCCAATTTCTTTCTTCTTTAGCATATATATACATACATATATATATATATATATATATATACATATACATTTCTAAGAGCAAGAGAAGTTCTCTATTGATTGTTTCTTTGGTTTTTATTGGATAGGTTGCTTTTAATAGTCTAAATAAATACTTATGCACTTCTTTTTTCATGCACTTTTGTGTTACAATTTTCATCATAGTTATTTCTGTATATTTCCAATATGTACTACTAAACTGTAAATTCTTTGAGGGCTAGGACCTTGATTGCTGGCACTTTGTTCTTTGCACACAACACAAACTAAATGTTTCTTTAATAAAATATTTTATCTAATGTGTATAAAAAAGTTAATATCCTACAACAACCAGTCACTAAGCAAATTGTGTCTGTGTTGACCATTCTGTTCTCCTTCTAACATCTTATTTCTCTCATGTTTGATTCCTTCTTTTAATATTGTTAATAGCTTATCAAAGTGATGTTTATGGAGCCTGACAAAACAGTTGGATTTTTTTAAAGCACCATATTAATTCACTGAGATGACCATATAATCAGGACTGTTAAATAAACTATTAGAGAGGAAAACCTCATAATCTACAAATTTACTGGTTATTCATGGATGTTAGCAAGTTGAGGGACATTAGCTTGGGCACACATAATTTTCAAGAACAATTTTTCCTATAGCATTCTGAAAAAAAGTCATTTGTTACAGATATTATAGAAATTAAATGGGAACTAAAATTGAAAAAAAAGGTATTAACTTGGAAAAACACAGAAGCAGTGAAATGCTCAGAAAAAAAACAAATCTTTAATCAGGTAAGAGGCAAGTTCTTAATATTCAGTCACCACATAGAGTCAAGAACTTAAAAAAGACACTGAGCCAAGAGCTCTGAGACTAGGAACAGTGTCTCTGAGAGCATTACCACCAAAGATAATTCTCCAAAGAGTGACAAAACTTAGGGGGCTTATACACTTTTTGGGGTAATAAGGGCAAGGAAGAATGATTGACTAAGTCTACATTGGATACAAGGAAAGGAGGAGCCCAGGGTATGACTGGCAGGAAAAGGCTGATACTTTGCACTAGCTACAAAAAGATGTTTACAGCAAGGGACTGTACTACCAGGTCAATGTTGATAAACTTTTAAAACTAAACAAGTATACCTAAGGCTTGATTGACTATTAATCTTATCTAAAATGGGATCATTAAGTACCTTAAAGTCTATTGCTCAATTCAGACGTAGAGCCAGTCAATTCACTCAGGTTAGTCAGGGGCTTTCCCCAAGGATAGTTCTTAATGTACAAGGAGAAAACTTGGGTTTCCCAGAAATAGAGTTGGCAGAGGTTAACCTTAATGGAATAATTCAGTAGCAGAGATAGAACTAGAATTCTAGTATATTTCTAGTCTAGGATATTCACTATAGCCCATGACAAATTATTGATTTTCAAATAAGAAGATGACTCTACTGATAAACTCTCAGTAGGACTCAAGCAGGAGTTCCTTTTTTTAAAATGACAATAGATTTAATAAACTATAAACACTTAAAAAAAATTTGGGCCCTACTGGCTAATTAATGGTTTGATTTGCATGGCATTTGATAAGGTCTGAATACAGTATAAGCAATGGAACTTTTTTTTCCTTAATTTTATATCTTTACATTTTTAAGTATATATATATACATTTATATGTATACACACACATGCATATTTATATAAATTGCATTTCCCTGTACATTTTCCCCTGAACTTTTTTTTAAACCCTTAACTTCTGTGTATTGGCTCATAGGTGGAAGAGTGGTAAGGGTAGGCAATGGGGGTCAAGAGACTTGCCCAGGGTCACACAGCTGGGAAGTGTCTGAGACCAGATCTGAACCTAGGACCTCCTGTCTCTAGGCCTGACTCTTAATCCACTAAGCTACCCAGCTGCCCCCTCCCCTGAACTTTTTAATTTTTTTTTTACTTTTTTACTATTTTTTGAGATTTTTTTCTTATAATACCAGCTATACCTGGTGTTGAAGTGACTATTCCTATATGTTACCCCAATTCTTTCTCTTTGGTAGAGTCTCCTAATACTGATATCTTCCAACTATGAATTCCTAGCTTCTGGACTCAATTCATGTCACAGAGGAGTAGAGGTAGTAGGAAATGAGCAAGATGGACTGCATAAGATTTATGCATCTCTGTGACAACTGGCCTGAGCTAGATGATATGGCTGCCTCTCAACTGTATCATTTATTTCCTTTCTCCTCCTGATATGGGAATACATGTCCCCAGCTAGACACTCAGAAGTGTTCCAAGTCAAAACATATATAAGAAATTTTTTTCTGCTTTCTAAGGGGAACATCCTCCTTGGACTTTCCCCAAGATCTTAAACTATGTAAGATTTAAATTAATATCCAACACTGTAAGAATTATATTTTATAATTTATTAATAATCACTTGAAGTAGAAGGAATAAAAAGGAGACAAGTAAAAAATCCCCTAATTATCTAACAAAATTAAAACCACATAAGCAAGTTTCTCTTGCCTCTCCCCTCACCTCACTTCCATAGCATGCTATCACCAAAAAGGAGAAAAAGGAGGTGCTACACCAAATACATAGCCTCCCTATATAAGCACGTAACGTTAGAAGGAACATGGGATGCTGGGAATTGGAGTTCTGGGTACAGAAATTAATTATACAACACCCCTGTGATTCTCTTAGAAAACAAGCATGTATAACTCTCCCAGATTTACATGTCTAGTTTCCCAATGGAATCAGTACACATAACCAACTTATATCTTTAAAGATCCATAACTAGACGTACATACAATATTGTACTTTCAAAGGGGAAATTGCAATAATTTTGAGATAAAAGATAAATAAAAGAGAAAAATAATAGAACCAGTGATTGCTAGGCACATTAACAAAAACCTGATTAGGGAGTTTAGTCCCCTTGGGTATAAGAGTGTACATACAAAATAAATGTATTCAACCCCCTACAGTTCAATTTCACTATATCCCAAAGTTCATTCTGGATTTTTCGGTACAGTGTGTGGTTTCTGCAGGCATCTCCATGCTGTCTTCTCCAAACGGTTCACTTTCTTGATTTAAAGAGGTAGCAAGTTTCTTATCCTAAAATTACTCTTCAACAAGAAAAATTTTTTATAAAACTAGAATTTTATGACAATTATACAATCCCTCCTGAGGAGGATGTTGACTAACACACAGATCATCCTGAGATTCATGGCTGAGTTATGAGGTAAGGGAATCAATTGTTAAAAGGAAATCAAAAACATAAAAATGTAGAGAAGAAAGGGAAAAAATCAAAATTAAATAATATATAAAAGTTTTAAGTCAGCAAGAACAAGCCTATAACAGGTCCAGGAATCAGGATTATTATCCTGATTTATGTCCCAGAAACCATTGCAGCAATATGGATTTACTCAATCAGCTGCCAGGACTACAGAAAATTGCCACACTATGAAAGACAGAAAAGGGACTAAATTATTATAGTAAAAATTGCCACATTAAGAAAGGCAGAAAAGGGACTAGATTTTTGCAGTAAGTTGGAAGTATCATTCCTGGGTCTGAATATACCTTCACTCTCAGGGATAGGGGACCAGAATTATAGCTAAGCCAAGGCATTTTGTCTGAACCTGGCTTGGGGGAAATCCTGTGTCTGATGTTGTCAAATAGCCATTTCCTCGAACCCCAAAACAAGTCCTCTGTCTTGGTGCAGATTCTCATCAATCCCACTGCAATTGGTTGGTCTCTTTGATCTTGTGCTTCTTGGCACTGTATAATGGCTCTTTTGTGATCCCTTCTCCTAAAATCAGAAACAATCATTAATCAAAGTACCATAATATTTAACGATCAATGGCAGGTTTCCATAGTCTAGAGCTTTTAGGTATGCATTAAAATTATGACTAATGTATATTGTAAATTTATACCAGTGCAAAATCAAAAAACCATTAATACTGGTAACATGTGCTTCACGTATAAAAAATGAGAGAAAAAACCATCAAATACTGTATTGCACATAAAAGGAAAAACAATAAAAACAATACAATTAAAAAAAATCAAAAGTATATAGTTCACAATCAGGACCACACATTGTGTTTGCAAAAGGAGAAACAAAATTCAAAGGTTTCTCACTCAGAAATGAGATCCATTTCCTTTTTAAATTGGCCATGATCATAGACTTTCTTGCTGAGATCATTTACTCCAAGTCTATTCCACTGATGCTCCCTTCTCAATTTTCTCAGCTCCTTAGATCTCAGGCAAGCTGGACAAGACCACAACAACCTCCTTTCCTCACCTTGGAAAAAAGAAAAAAAAAACTCCTTCTTCAAACCTCTGGCTTTATTTCATTATGGAATGAATATGCCTCCAGTTCAAGGTTTGCTTCAAAGTGTCATCATTTCTCTCTTAAGTCTATACCTGTACCTATATATGTATAATTTCCCTGTAACAGCCCTGCTTGTATAGTAGCTCTGGATTCATGGAGTTCTCACAATTTGATTTCCAAAATCTGTATATATGAGGCAATAAATGTGTCTCCCCTAGCAATGAGGTATATGTGGGAGAAAAAGGCTTAGCCTGCATAGGGAGAAGGGCAAAAAGCATCTCATATGGTGAGATGTGTAGATCTCCACTGGGCCTAATTCGAAGATGAAATAGGGACAGAAGGAGAAATTCAGGCCATTTTAAATGAGTCTCTGTGCACAATATGCCAGTTGTGGTTTTAAGGTCTTTATTCATTCTGTCAACTTGGTCTGAGCTCTGGGAATGATATGGTACATGGAATTTGGGGATTGTCCTCAAACAAGAAACAAGAATTCAAACAAGAATATATCTGAGATAAAACTGAATCAGTGAAATGAGTTCCTCTGTCTCAATCAATATGTGCAAAAAAAAGAAAAATCTCTTGAATTGGAGGATTTCTATGTCAACTGTAAAGCTCTCCAGGAATTGATGCAGAGCAAAAGGAGCAGAACCAGGAGAACATTATACACAGAGAAGGATACACTGTGGCACAATCAAATATAATGGACTTCTCTACTAGCAGCAATGCAATGATCCCAGACATTTCTGAGGGACTAATAAGAAAGAACACTATCCAGATCCAGAGAAAGAACTGGGGGAACAGAATTGAAGAAGAAAAACAACTACGATTTATGTCTTAGCAAAAATGCTTCCACTTCATGTGGCCACATTATGGTTAATGGGAATCCCAAGTCAGCAGATTTAGTTACCAACAAATCTGTGGCAGTTACACCTCTAAGACATGGTGGTGCTCCAGAAGCTACTGGGTACAGCTGGGCTGAATAATAAGCAATAGGATGCTGAACAGGTCCAAAATATTCAATTAAAACACCTGAAGCTGCCCCCCTCTGTTTGTGTACATGCAAAGTAAATGGCTTGTTGTAATCTGAGATGCCTAGAGCAGTGGCAGACAGGATAGCCTTTTAATTTTGTAAGAGCTGACAGGTGTTCTGCCTCTAATTTAAGCAGTTTAGGGACCTAATTTTTTTCAAAGCAATTAGGGGCTTAGTGATTTCCTTATAGCAAGGGATCCACTGCCTACAAAACCCTATTGCTTAAAAAATAGCCCTCAATTGTTCCTTAGTGGAGGGTACTCTCAGTTTTTGAATATCTATAAGGCTCTTAGGGGAAATGGAGCAGGTATAAGCAGTTAAAATGAACCCTAAATATTCCACTTTGGAGAGATGCCACTGAAACTTTACTTAGAAATCTTGTGGCCTCTTTTTATGTAGCTTTAAAAGGAGATGTTTGCCATCTTCATGGTGTGCTGTGTCATTTGGTGAGGCCAAGAGCAAATCACTCATAAACTGTGTCAAATGGCTCTCATTAAACTTAATACTTTTCAAATCTTGGCTTAAAATCTATGAAAACAGGGTGGAAATTTCCATAAACCACTGTGGTAATCGTGACCTTATTTATGAGAATTGTCCTGGGTCATTGCATTGCTGCTAGTACAGAAGCCTGTTACTTATGATTTTACCACAGTGTATCAATGTTCTTTTGCCTCTGCTTCTTTTGCTCTGCCTCTTAGTTTTCACCTGGGGATTTGTAATTTGCTCGCTTTCTAATTTTTTGAGTGGAATGCCCAATTCATTAATCTTTGCCCTCCTTAATTTGTAAATATATGCACTCAAGGATATAAATTTCCCCCTGAGTACTGCCTTGGCCTCATCCCACAGAGTTTGGTAGGATGTCTCATCATTGTCATTCTCTTCAATGTAATTGTTGATTGTTTCTATGATTTCTTCTTTGACTAATTGGTTTTGGAGAATCATATTATTTAATTTCCAATTAGTTTTTGATTTGCCTGTCCAGGTGCTCTTACTAATTATTATTTTTATTGCATTATGATCTGAGAAGGTTACATTTATTATTTCTGCTCTTTTGCATTTGTTTGCAATGGTTCTATGACCTATTAAATGGTCAATCTTTGTGAATGTACCGTGTGCAGCTGCAAAGAAGGTATATTCCTTTTTGTTCCTATTTTTTTCTCCACATATCTATTAAATCTATTTTTTCTAAGACTTCATTCATTTCTCTTACCTCTTTCTTATTTATTTTTTGGGTTGGATTTATCTGGATCTGAAAGAGGAATATTTAGATCTCCAACTAGTATAGTTTTACTCTCTATTTCCTTCTTGAGCTCTTCCAGTTTCTCCTTTATGAATTCTCCTTTATGAATTTGGATGGTATGCCATTTGGTGAATACATATTGAGCACTGTTATTTCCTCATTGTCTATACTGCCTTTAATCAGGATGTAATGACCTCTGTCTTATTTAATCATATCTATTTTTACTTTGGCTTTGTCAAAAATCATAATTGCCACTCGTGCCTTTTTCTCATTTGAGGCCCAAAGGATTTTGCTCAAGCCCTTTACCTTAATCCTGTGTATGTCTACCGGCCTCATATGTGTTTCTTGTAGACAACATATGGTAGGATTTTTGGTTTCTAATCCACTCTGCTGTTTGCTTCCATTTTATGGGCAAGTTCATCCCATTGACATTTAGAGTTATAATTATCAGTTGTGTGTTCCTCAAAATTTTGGTATCCTCTCCTAATTCTACCCCTTCTTCTTACAGTATTTCCTTTTAAACCAGTGGTTTGCTTTAAGCTAGTAAATTCTTGTCCTCTCACTTGATTTACTTCCCTTTCTATCCCCTTCCTTATTATTCCCCTCTTTTTATTTTTCAAGGCCTAATGAATTCCCTCCCCCTTCTTCTTCCCTCCCTTTTTTGATCTCCCCACTCCTCTGCTCCCCTTGGTTTATCCCTTCTGACTTTCTCAGTAGGGTTAGATAGTTTTATATCCCAAAGGATATAGTTACTCTTCTCTTTCAGGGTTAGTTATGCTGAGAGTGATGTTTAAATATTACTGCCATTAACTGAATTATTTGCAATTTTTACCCCTTGCCTGAATGTTCAGGTTGCTATGAAGCAGGTGAGGGAATGGGGAGGAGTAGGTGAGCTAAGTGGGAGGGGCTGGTCTGGGGATGGGTAGGCAGGGTAATAGGAATGGGGTGAAGTTTAGTAAGAGGGGCAGGGGAGGGGATTGGTCAGGTAGTAGAGGGAGGGACTGGGATGTAGAGAGCCATAAATAAATAGTTTAATCTGTAAATCCTATCAGATCCAGCTATAGCTGATGATTATAACTAATTAATGACTTCTTTCATTATTTAAAGTTTTCCTTTGTAATACATCATTTTAATTTAAAGAAAAGAGGGAAATATGTGGGAAGCCAATAAGAGAATAGATAAAAATCTGAAACTCCTATTTTTACCCATTTTGTGATCCTTGGGATTTTTTGTTGAAAAGTATTGTGGCCTTATTGAAAAGCTATAATAAGTTCCTAACTAACCAACATTTAAAAGGTTGACACTCTTCCCCTTTGGCCAGGAATGCAGCTGCCTGGTACAGCCAAGGCCAAAACCTTAGCAGGGGCAATTCAACCCTGAGAAAATATTCCCCGACTTGGCTTTCTGATAAGAATCAAGTCAAAATTTAGGCTTGGCCTTGTTCTATTCTGAAGGCAATGAGACATTTTGTGTTTCAATATGATATAATTTGTAACTTCTGCACATCTGCGAAATTTTGGGGGAATTCTTTTATGTGAAATGAGTCTTGAAATATATATAATAATCTCCATGATCCTGGAGACAGAGCTGTAAACATGAGCTAAAAGATAGTCTCCATCTTCTCCTGTGTCCCTTATTTCCTTATCAACTAAGCCATCCTTATCAGATTATCAGAGATGATAAACAGATCCTGAGACTGGGATAGGGGAGGAGAAAGGGGAGTGGTTGGGTCAGGTAGAGGTGGGAGGATCTGGAACTGGGGAGAGCATTCAGTTAGAGGAGGGAGAGGTTCAGACAGGCGGCTAGGTGAAGGGAGATCTGCCAAGGGCAGAAGTGGTGAGAGGAAAGGACAGGGACTGTGTGGAGGGAAAGAGAGTGGGAAGCAGAGACAGATGGAGAATTTGAGCAAGGGGTAGAGGAGCAAGAGGTTGAGGAATCCAGGCTATGAGCTTACAAAAGATGACAAGAGGAGATAAGGAAATCAGCTTGAGGCATGGGCTGGGCAGGTTTGTATGTAGTGTAATCTTCCTTCTGAATTTTAAAATTACTTAAGTATTTTCCAGTGCTCTCAATTTGAGTCTGTAGTTTAATCAAAATAACCTTGTGTTGATTTTTCTTGAGGATAAAATATGTTATGAATAAGAGCCCTCCCAGGAACAATGCTAAATAAAATCATTCTGAAGTGTTGAATAGTTTGAACTTAGTAAAAGTCTCTGGGAGCATAGGCTTTTTCCAGTTTAGGAAAAGTATTTCCCTCATTGCTAGTATGATTTTAAATGCCATTCTTAAACATGCCCCTCTTAGCTAGTTTAAAAAAAGGAGGGCAGGTGAAAGGCTTTAGCCAGAGGCTAAGATAGTGAGAGAAAGTAAAACCTTTCTATTTTAGGTACAAAGAAGGTAAAAACTCCTCAGAGCTGCTTAGCTGAACTGGTCTGGGAGAGCAAAAGGGTGTCTGAGTATAGAATACAGGCTGAACCTGATGTTTGTTTCAGGAAACCAGACCCTAATTTCCAAAAATCTGTCTTTCCATCCACTGAGCTCCTAGATGCCTGCTAATGTGCTGGATTTTAAGGTCTAGAGGGTGGAACAGGAGACATCTATGTGGGCTAAGCACTCAGTTTCCACACTCTCAATAATAAACATGAAAACTCCCAGCATCAGTTTAAAATAGACCTGGGAGGTAAATGAGGTAGGTAGTATCTATGCTGGAAGTACTCAGCTATTAGTAATATAAAGGAAACAACAACAGCAAGTGGGAGTGCTTTAGACATGTGGAGGTTTAGGAAAGGCCTTAAAGAGGGAGCAAACTTCTAGGAATAAGATAAGGCTAAACTTTCTCAATTTAATCGAATAATTAATACTTTCTAATAACAACAACCAAGAAATTGAGCTGAAATTATTAATTTCCTCCAAAACTCCAGAATTCTGGGCTGCAAGATGGTAGCTTGTTGGGGGATCAAGGTTGCTTCCCTCAGGTGAAAGGCTTCAGGAGGGTTAGAGGCTAATTGCTGCTAAAAACCACACACATACACACTGTTATGGAATAAGAGGCAAAATGTTGATAAGAGGAGGGATAATGGTGATAGGAGAAGGAATGAGGGGGGATAGCTGAGGTAAGGGAATGAAGCAGGTGGTATATAGGAAGGTAAGGGAATGAATGGGAGTATATAGGAGGGCTGCTCAAACAGGCTAATTACTGAGGCTAGAGACAGAGGATACTGGGAGGAAATAGGCTGGGTTCTTCAGGCAGGGAAGGTATCTCTATGATACAAGAAGAATTGGGCCAGTCCGAAATGTTTTAGATCTGACTGGAGGGTTTGTCTTGTTAATTTCTAAGAACCCTTGAGGGAGGAGTCAAAGGCTTTTCCCTACCAGTGAAATCAATATCTGCAGGAAGTCTCAGCTGGGTACTTCCTGCCCAAGATGGATGCCTAGGTTTCCCCCAAGAAATAAAAGGAAAGTAATTTCTTCCCTCTTTAACCTTTGCCTTAATATGCAATACAGTGATTCACCAGATGCTTTTGTGTAGGTAACAAAGGGGATTTATTGATGTTCGAAGTAGGCTAAGAGAAAGAGGGTTTCAGGGTTTGTAGCTGCTGCTAGGGAGAAAGCTGGTCCTGGGGAAGGGTCACAGAGAAGGAGGGTCAGACTGAGAGAGGCTGGTTCTTCCAGTCAGGAAGGTTTTACTCCCTGAAACAAAGGTATTATCAGGTCACTAAATAAGGGGATGGCTTGATTTAGGATATCCTTCTTGCCTACAGAAGCTAAACTCACAATATCCAACCACCAAGCCCACCCTTCTTTACAGGACCCAATGGGGAAATTCAGGGGAAATTGTAAGGATGTAAATGGAGAGATTAGGGAGAGATCCAGAGAAATCAGGCTAAGTCCAAATGTCCCAAAGTCAAAAGGCACAGGCAAAGGCAGAAGCCAAAAGGCAAAAACCCCTCAGTTGGAGCTTCAGGACTATTTATAGCATCAGGCTCCAACTGCTTTCTGTGAAAATTCCAAAACTTCTAACTGCTAGAGCTGCTACAGTTGATTTGCAAAAGCAAAAAGCTTCTGCTGCAACCCTGCATTACAATACACACACACACACACACACACACACACACACACACACACACACACACACACACACACACACAGAACTTACTAAGCCACAATGATCAATGGCCATCCACTGCTTTCAATTTAAGAGGAGAAAATGGGATTTAGATCTCTCCCTTCCACGCAGGTGCTTCCAAATGGCTCTTGGGTATGGCAGGAGGTGGTTTCATGCTTGACAAGGACTTCAGGGCAGTTAGCAAGCATCAGGAGCAGGAACAGTGATCCCTGGAAGGGAGAAGGGGAGAGAAGGCCAAAGCAGGAGAGAAATTCAGTTTTTTTCAAACTAATTTACTCACTTAGTAAGGGTCCTAAATTCCAGACTTCTGGTCACCTTAAATATAAGATTTAAATTACTATCCAACACTCCAAGATTTATATTTTATAGAGCTTATTAATAATCACTTGAAATAGAAGGAATAAAAAAGAGATAGAAATAAAAAAATTGAATTAACAAATTAAAACCACTTAAGCAAGTTTCTCTTGCCTCTCCCCTCACCTTGCTATCACAAAAAAGAGGTAGGGCTACACCAAATTTATATCCTCCCTAATTCAGCACATAACATGAGAAGGAACATGGGATACTGGGAATTGGAGTTCTAGGGTACACAAATTAATTACACAATTAACATAGATATGCACCTTCCAATTTTACCTTGTTAGGCATTGGCTGGTACCTAATCCAAATATCCCTTGAATTCCACAGATCATTCCTTATACCCCCAAAACCAATGAATTAACTAACTCCTGATTCACTCCATTCGTCCCCCCTTTCTTATCCTATAACCCCTGTTGTCAAAGGGATATAAAAACCCCCAACCCCATCTCCTCAGGGAGATAATGTTTAACCTGCATAGTCTCCCAGCCATTCAAAATTACCTCCAAATTAATAAATTTCTCTTTTTATTTTAAGCTAACTTTGGAGTCTTAAATTTTTGCAAAAGGCAACTTTTCCCAAACCTGGGATTTTACCTGAAAGCTGTCCCCCAACACTCTTACTATTATTACTTACGATATTACTTACTAATGCACCCAAGATGTGAATCCTATTTATCAATCTCCTTTCAGAGATCTTATTATATCATTGACTCTCAGGGGATAGTGATCTTTTTTCCATTTCTATCCATGCCTCAGGTATAAAAAAACACAGTTCCTTCCTTTCTTTGTCTTGAATGGTAAATGTCTTGTCCTTATACTGAGGTGGAACAAAGTATGTTTAACTTACTCTGCACAATCTTTTTGCCAGTTGCCCTGGATCCACACATGGTCAAATGCTTTCCATTTCTTCTAATTTATTTTACTTTTTTGGGACCATATTTACATCAATTTTGGGATTGTTATCAAGGAAATACTGACAATCTGCTTCCATATTGGTCCACTCACCATTTCTGTCACCTTCTCCCAAAAATTATCCTTTCTTGGCCTTTTGTATTTTGGATCATTCAATTAAAATAAAAACATTTCAAGGACTGGACTACAATAAAATATACATTTTAAATTGTTACTAGTTGATGTGTTTCTTCTGTGAAAGAAAGAAGAAATTTGTCTAATACTCGAAAAGCAGCTAAAACAGAATGAAAAATTAAATACTCTACTTCAGAATCAGGGGCAAAGATATAAAGAAATTTTATCCATGACTATACCATTGTTTATATGTCTCAAATTTTTCATTATACAAATGAGAAAACTGGTACCAAGTGAGTTGGTGACTATTCATGTCAAATGGGTAATAAGTGTCAAAATCAGGAGTTGAATACAGTTCTCCTGAATCTAAATTCAGTACTATTTTCACTACAACATATTTCCCTTGTATTTAAAATTGGGACATATTATTTAATTACTTCAAAAGTAGTATTTAGTAGAATGAAACAGGTTGAGATATAAAATTTGATTTTGTACTTTTTTTGTATGAACTCATCATTCTTGCATGGGACTATAGGTTTTCCTTTGTACCCCCAAATTATAGAAATGCTTCAGATCAAACTGTAAGCTGGAAAATTCCTTTGCTTCCTTGCATTATTGTTAATAATAACCCTAAACACCAAAGACTCATGATTAGAACCTGGACATCAAAGGGAAAGACCATTAAGAGAATTATCCTCCTTGGATTCTCCCTTAGATTTTGAGATAAACATAGATATACATATTTTCGTTATGTTCCAAAACCATAGATATTAATCTAGGCTATCTATTTGCCCCCAAAACTATACCCAGCCAAACCCTATGTTTTCATGACATAAGACACCACTCTGACCACAGTCAGGTGGCCAAACCTCCACTTTTTCTGAATTCATACCCACTTTGAGTTATGTAGCACCTGTTATAAATAAAGTATAAAAACCCCTGAATTCATCCATTTGAGGAGGCAGTCTGTACATTTGAGCCTGCCTCCTGAAGATTCCACATTACCTTCTAAATTATTAAGTTTCTTTTTTTCTTTTTTCATTTTTTAGCTATTTTTATTTTTAAGCTAAGTTTTGGATTCTTGCATCTTTGCAAATCCCAAACCCAGAGAGAGAGGAAAAGAACTAATTTCTTGGTGTTCCTCAAATAATGAAGGCTTATTAAACATGTCAATTGCATATTTGCTATGAATAAAGGGATTCTAGAGGTTGAGAGATATTAAAATAGATATACATCTAAAACACTACTATATGTACTTTCTAAATTAGTTAGGGAGATAGGTTTAGGAGCTAGATCAGGGATTTGGAAAGCTAATTCTACTAATACAGGTTTGCAATGCCTGCAAATTGAAGCTTTGAGGATTGCCTTTAGGCACTCAGAGGTAAAATGACTGGCTGAGGCTAAGGTAATCATTATACATTTCAGAAGTGAGGCTTGTCAACCTTGAAAAACACAGAACTACTAAAGTGGTCAGCAAAACCAAATCTTTAATCAAGAAAGAGATAGGTCCATAATAATCCACTGCTACACAGAGTCAAGCACCAAATACTACACAAAGCCAAAACCCTGGGCCTCTGGGAACAATATCTCCAAGAAGATCACAATGCTACATAGTTCTCCAAAGAATAATAGAACACAGAGATCTTATATACCTTTTGGTGTATAACATACACTGACAAGTTGTAAGCAGGCTTGGAAAAGAGGCAGTAGCTAGAGGCTGGGGTATCAGGGAGTGGTCTACTACAATGGATACTAAAAGGATGGTTCCTGCACAGGTGTTGGTCTTCTTGGGATTGAATTTGTGATACAATGGGGTGGGGATCTTCTAAGGCTAAACGGGTGGGCACTGAGAGGTCCCTTATTCAGACTATGACAAAGGTACTTTAGGACTTCCCTGAAAGACAAATTGTCAAGGAAAATGGGCAAACTTGGGGCTTCCAGAATTCATGTTGACAGGCTTGGATGCCCATTTTTTTATTTCACGAAGAGCTTTTTGTTCACTATGCTCCCCTTCTTTTGGAAGATA
Organism: Gracilinanus agilis; assembly: GCF_016433145.1. Lineage (NCBI taxonomy): Eukaryota > Metazoa > Chordata > Mammalia > Didelphimorphia > Didelphidae > Gracilinanus > Gracilinanus agilis. Next base: position 303,239,879 of record NC_058133.1, read on the forward strand.
AAGTACTATAAATCATTCAATTTAGTTCATTTTGATTCATTTCAGCAAAGATTTAATAATAAAAGCAAACAAAAGGACAAGATTAATTCTGGAATAGCAAGATAGGTATTGTTCTTAAAGAACTTACAGAATAATGGTGAGAAAGATCTATGAAAGAATAATATATGGAAAAGAAGTAAGAAATTAATGTGCTATTCTCAAGCTATTAATTATTAATATCTCTAAGATCATTACCTCTAGACCACCAAGAGCAGTTATTAAAGTTAGTTTTTTCTATCCCCTGATGATTGTCCCACCCTCCCCCTTAATCCCCTTTGGTGAGTTTCTAGTTTGAGATGTTTATAAGTTTGCCCCTACCCCCTATAAACTTGCCCTAAGGGAAACTTCAGACTGCTTCTCTGGGTGGTAAAGCCCCATGTCTGAAATGATCCACTTGTATCCATTGTAAAATATCAATCTCTCCCAGGTAATCTAGCCTTGAACTCCTCCTCTCTTTATATCCCTTGCAAAATTAATCAATTTAACATTCCTGTCCTTTATTTCTGGATTAAAACCTCTATCTCCAAACTTAGACCATTTTCTTTAAAATGTTAATTTGAAAGAAGGCTTGTGTGTGTATAATAAGTCTATTGTATTTTCCTATGAGTTAAGAGATTTTTCTGTAAGTCAGGAGGCATTCTGTCTCAATTCAATGACTTTAGACATGGCCACACATCTCTCTCCCTCTCTCTCTCTCTCTCTCTCTCTCTCTCTCTCTCTCTCTCTCTCTCTGTAAATCTGGAGAATGTTGTCTCAGGTCTATTATTTGAGGCATTGCTCCACATTTTTCTTTCTAAATAAATAAATATATTCCATTTTAAAAATAGGTTTTCTCATTCTCTTTGAATAGTGGCTAAAGAGGGTATATCTTGTTATTTGAAGGTCCCCTTAAACTTCCACTTCACACAATTAGAAAGAAAACAGGAAATTTGGGAGGGGGAGGAAAATTATAGACAGCTTCTTCAATATAGGTATCCTGTCAAATATATAGTGAACTTTCTTAATAATAATCTAAGTGCAAAAAGATGATTTTAGAGGAATATGCTAAATTAGAATGATTGCAGTAGGTGTGAATTGAATAGATTATTGCTAAGGGAGGGCCTGTGGACATGTGGTTTAAGTAAAAAGGAGACTCAAAGCAAGCTATAAATTTAAAAGTTTATAACTGTGAGGATAATAATAACATGAACATTAGAGAGTTAGGAGGGCAGAACATATAGCTTCAGTTTTAGTGATTTTAAGTTTGGAATACACAGAGGACATAGAGACTGATGAATTAAGCAGGCAATTGGAAATATTGGATTGGAGCACTAAGGCACAGATGTAACTGTCAACTGCACTAATTTGGTAATTTTTAAAAAAAGGACAAAAAAAGAAAAATAAGACAATCATTAACCTTTACTACAATTTCTTGAAATTTAACACTGAAGGGGAAAAAAAGAAATGAAATAATAATAGAGTACTAGAGATAAGGGGAGGGATTTTTTCATAGAGTATGTTAGTAATCTAAAAAGAAAAAGATAAAAAAAGGGAAAATTTGAATATGACCAGTAGATCTAAAATATTTACAGTAAAAAAGCAGAGGAAATAAATGGAGAATAATCAAATTCTATAGGTGGAAAGATTAATAATGAAAGAGGGAAATTCCATTTGAGGTAAGTGAAAAAGAATTGTTGGGTGAGATAATTGATAAAATTTAGAAAATAAGTGAAGAGCTCACTGAGTACAATTTGGATAGATGCTGTCTTCTCAGTAAATTATAAAATGTGATCATTTGTTTAGAGAAATATTGGCTATTTTATATTATTATGGAAGAGAGAAATGATGAAAGGAGCCGTTCTGATGATCATGATGGGGTCAGTAAATTATAACTAAAAAGTCTCTTCCATAGCACTGTGAATTCAGTTCATGTTATAAAGCTTATGTTTATAATGGACCTGTGTCATTTGAAATTGTTGTAACCCCTGGGAGACTACAACACCCAGGACTCTCTCTGCTAAAACTTCCCCTGACAATTCCCACTTCCTTTGTGGGAGGTGTCAGAGAAAGTATAAAAGAGAAAGTTTGGTGCCTTTTCTCTAGATGCTGGAAGCTCTGCTCTCTACTCTGGAGGGTCTGCTCTGGAGCCTGGAGGCTCTCAGATCCTGAGCTCTCTCCCTTGGTGTCTTTTCCCTTTCTTCCTACCTCCTAGTTTTCTCTAGACCTTCCCTTTCATAATCTAAATAAAAACTAGATATTCAAAACCCTAAAGTTGCTCTCTGATCATTTATTTGAGCCCCTGAAGGGCTCTGGTTAATTTCTCCCTGCCACTATGTTCCTTTCTCTTCTTCTACTTTCCTCTCTCCTTTCTTACATTCCTCCAATCCTCCTGTCTTCATCCCTTCACTTTCACTGCACAGACCCAAGAAGCACGATTATATTACTTCCTCTTACAGAATATGGCATTTCAATGCAAGAGATTAAAATCAGGAGTTACTCAAAATTGAGGGACACTAAGATAAATATTGCAAGATCCTAAGAAATAGAGGGATGGAGAAAAGGGAGGTAAAGAGGATTAATAAAAAATGTTTAGTCTCAGGATGAAGTGACAAGAGTAAGGAAGTAGATAAAAGTAAATGCAAAACAAAGTTGATAGAAAACAAGTTTAGACATAAATTGATAGAATGTCATGATGAGGATGAAAGAGTGAGTATGGGTGTTAGATAGGAATGGAGAGGAAAAAGAATAGAAGATTATGTTAGAGAATGGAATTTCAATTCTAAATATTTTTGGAATCAAAACTATTTCTATTAAACCTGAAATATACAATATTCCCTATCCAGGGGGTGCCTTAATAGAATAAAAGTCATAAGCATACAGAAATTCAGTTATACAAAGTAGAATATGATGAATACATAGTATTATAAGTTAATTGATACATGCTTGCATGAAGAAAGCAAGTTTTATTAATTTTCAGGCCTTTAATGAATTTAAGTATTATTTTAATGAAATATTAACCACGTAGAAATTTGAGGCTTTACCCTCTCCATAAATACCTTATGAACCAACTGAGACTAGAACTTTATCTCTGCATATTATTATAAAGCTAATAAAGAGAACATGAAAACACTCAGCACTGAACCAAACTCAGTTCACTTATTTGAAGTTTTTGCTAGTGGCTTGGGAACAGTTTTAAATAAAAGGAGAAGGATTCAATGTAAATATGAGGAAGAACTGCTGCTAGTTTATTTATTTAAAAAAAAACCTTAAATGTTAAAGAGTTTAGATGATAGAATCTCATGATATTATTCATAAATAAAATATTGATCTTTGAGAGTTTAGACATAAACTTGCTTAAAGGCAGAAAAAAATAGGCTTGGTGACCTTGTACAACTTTTAACAACTATATAAGTCTATGAATATTCCCTGTATGTTTGCAAATTATATCATATAATATTTACTTCTAATTTGCATAGCCATATGATCTGCTCACCTACTGTCCATTCTTAAAATCACATGCAAAATGATAACACTAACTTAGGATCAAATATATACATTTTTTTAAGTTTGTTTTTAATGAAGTATTTGACTTTTCCCCTCAAACTGCAAGGCCCATTTTCTTTATGTAAAGACACATTTGTTAATTTTCAGTTTTTATTTTCCCTTTCCTCCTCCAAGATTAAAAGTTTAATTTACTTATTTGAGTTATATATTATAAACTGATCTCTAGAATACATAGATATTAGGAAAAGAAAATAGTTATTCATGTACAATATTTTTTGTTCTTTTATTTACTTTTATTTTATTGATTAATTATGAAAAATTATCCATGGTTTCATGATTCATATTCTTTCCCTTCCCTCCTCCCACACTCTTCCCATAGCCAATGCAAAATTTTATTGGGTTTTACATGTGTCATTTGATCAAGAACTATTAACATATTATTGATATTTGCACTAGGGTGATCATTTAGAGTCTACATCCCCAGTCTTATGCCCATCAACCCATGTAGTCAAGCAATTGTTTTTCCTCTGTGTTTCTGCTCCCACAGTTCTTTCTCTGGATGTGGATAGTGTTCTTTCTTATAAGTCCCTCAGAAATGTTTTGGATCATTGTATTGCTTCTAGTGGAAAAGTCCATTATAATCGATTGTGCCACAGTGTATCTGTCTCTGTGTATATGATTCTTCTGGTTCTGCTCCTTAGATTCTGCATCAATTCCTGGAGGTCATTCAAGTTCACATGGAATACCTCCAGTTCATTATTTGCTTTAGGACAATAGTATTTCATCACCAACAGATACTACAATTTGTTTAGCCATTCCCCAATCAAAGGGCATTCTTTCATTTTCCATTTTTTTTTTTTGCCACCACAAAGAGTATGGCTATGAATTTTTGTACAAGTGTTCTTCCCTATTATCTCTTTGGGTTACAAACCCAGTGGTGGTATGGTTGGATCAAAGGGTAGGCAGTCTTTTAAAGCCCTTTGAACATAGTTCGAAATTGTACTCCAGAATGTTTGGATCAATTCACAACTCCACCAGCAAAGCATTAATGTCCCTATTTTGCCATATCACCTCCAACATTTATTACTTTCTTTTTCTGTCATGTGAGCCAATCTGCTACGTATGAGGTGGTACCTAAGAGTTGGTTTGATTTGCATTTCTTTAATTATTAGAGATTTAGAATACTTTTTCATGTGTTTATTGATAGTTTTGATTTCTTTATCTGAAAATTGCCTATTCATGTCCCTTGCCCATTTATCAGTTAGTGAATGGCTTGATTTTTTGTACAAATGACATAGTTCCTTATATATTTGAGCAATTAGACTTTTTTCAGAGGTTTTTGTTATAAAGTTTTTTTCCCCAATTTGTTGCTTCCCTTTTAATTTTGGTTGCATTGATTTTGTTTGTACAAAACCTTTTTAATTTAATATAATCAAAATTTTTCATTTTACATTTTGTACTTTTTTCTAACTCTTGTTTGGTGTTGAAATATTTCCTTTCCTAAAGATCTGACAGCTATACTATTCTGTGTTCACCTAATTTACTTTTAGTTTCTTTCTTTATATTCAAGTCATTCACCCATTCTGAATTTATCTTGGTGTAGGGTGTGAGATGTTGATCTAAACCTAAGCTCTTCCATACTGTTTTACAATTTTCCAAGAAGTTTTTGTCAAATACCAAATTTTCATCCCAATACCTGGAATATTTGGGTTTATCATACACTGTCTTAATGAAGTCATTTATCCCAAGTTTATTCTACTGATCTTCCCTTCTGTCTCTTAACCAGTACCATATTGTTTTGCTGACCACTGCTGGTTTAAGATCTGATACTGCTAAGCACCCATCCTTCACATTTTTTTTTTCATTATTTCCTTTGATATTCTTGATCTTTTGTTTTACCAAATGAACTTTGTTATAGTTTTCTCTAATTCACTAAAAACGTTTTTTGGTACTTTGATAGGAATGGCACTGAATAATTAAATTAATTTGTGTAGGATTGTCATTTTAGTTATGTTAGCTTGTCCTACCTATGAGCAATTAATGCTTTTGTTTAGGTCTAGTTTTATTAATGTGGAAAGTGTTTTGTAGTTGTGTTCATTTAATTCCTAAGTTTGTCTTGTTAAAGAGATTCCTAAATATCTTATATTGTCTAGGATGATTTTAAGTGGAATTTCTCTTTCTAATTCTTGCTGCCTGAATGTGTTGGAAAAATACAGAAATGCTGGTGATTTTTTGTGGGTTTATTTTGTATCCTACAGCTTTCCTAAAGTTGTTGATTATTTCTATGAGCTTTTTAATTGATTCTCTAGGATTCTTTAAGTAGACCAACTTATCATCTACAAAAAGTGATAGCTTAGTCTCCTCATTGCCTATTTTAGTACCTTCAATTTCTTTTTTCTTCTCTAATTCCTACTGCTGGTGTTGCTAGTACCATGTTAAATAGTAGAGGTGATAATGGGCATCCTTGTTTCATTCCTGATCTAATTAGGAAGGCTTCTATTTCTTAGGGAGTTCTTTGATGACTTGCTTAATTTCTTTTTCTGTTATGGGGTTATTTAAGTGTTATATTTCTTCTTCTGTAAATCTAGGCAATTTACATTTTTGTAAATACTCATCCATGTCACCTAGTTTGCTATATTTATTGCCATATAATTGGGCAAAATAGTTTTTAATGACTGCCTTAATTTCCTCTTCATTAGAGGTGAAGTCTCCTTTTTCATCTTTGATACTGTTAATTTGGTTTTCTTCTTTCTTTTTTTTTATTAGATTTACCAGCACTTTGTCTATTTTATCTGTTTTTTCAAAATACCAGCTTCTAGTCTTATTTATTAATTCAATAGTTCTTTTACTTTCAATTTTATTAATTTCTCCTTTAATTTTTAGGATCTCTAATTTGGTTTTTATCTGGGGATTTTTAATTTGTTTGATTTCTAGTTTTTTAATTTGTGTGACCAATTCATCGACTCTGCTCTCTCTAATTTGTTAATATATGCACTCAAGAATATAAATTTCCCCCTGAGTACTGCTTTGACTGCATCCCATAGATTTTGGTAGGATATCTCATCATTTTCATTGTTTCAGGGAAATTATTAATTATTTCTATGATTTGTTCTTTATCTGATTTTGGAGAATCATTATTTAATTTTCAATTGATGTTTGATTTGCCTCTCCATGTACCTTTACTAATTATTTTTATTGCATTATGATCTGAAAAGGTTGTATTAATTATTTTTGTTCTTTTGCACTTGTTTGTCATGTTTTTATGTCCTAGTACATGGTCAATCTTTTTTAATGTACCATGTACTACTGAAAAGAAGGTGTATTCCTTTTTGTCCCTATTTATTTTTCTCCACATGTCTATTAACTAATTTTTCTAAGATTTAATTCACTTCTCTTTCAACTATCTTATTTATTTTTTTGGATTGATTTATTTAGATCTGATAGAGGAAGGTTCCAGTCTCCCACTGTTGTACTTTTACTATCTATTTCCTCCTTGAATTCTACTAGTTTTTTCCTTTAGAAATTTGGATGTTATACCATTTGGTATATACATGTATATACTGATATTTCCTCATTGCCTATATTGCCTTTTATCAAGATGTAATTATCTTCCCTATCTCTTTTAATCAGATCTATTTTTACTTTGGCTTTGTCACATATCATGATTGTGATTCCTGCCTTTTTTTTCTCAGTTTAAATTTTGCTGCAGCCTTTTACCATTATCCTGTGTGTGTCTACCTGCCTCATGTGTGTTTCTTGTAGACAACATATGCTAGGGTTCTGGTTTCTAATCCAATCTGCTCTTTGTTTCCATTTTAATTTAGCTACAGAACAGTTTTTGCCTGAGGCTACTTTTCAAATCTCAGTTGCTTTTACTGTGTGCAGCCCCTCTCTGCTCTATCTCAGTTCCCAAAATCTGCACTCTTCAGCCTCCTGGGGTCTGAAGTCTAGTTGCTCTCAGAGGTAAGTCTCTGGTGTGCTTAGTCAGCTCCAAAGAACTCAGAGATTGCCCCTCATTCACTCTGATTCTGGACTGCTGCCTCTGACTCAGATACCATAGGTAGGGTGGGGAAGGGTTGATCAGCTCTCATTTTGATGGAAGCTATTTCACCCCCTTGTAGCATGGAAATGCCCAAACTCCATGTACCTTTAATGCTTCACCTACTGTGGAGCCTCTTCATTCATCTGAACTTCATTTTTTTTGTCCTTTTGAGGCACTCTGTATTGGTTGGCGGTGAAGAGAGGAAGAGCCCTACCTCTACACTGCAGCCATCTTAACCTGGAAGTAGTCCTCATACACAACATTAATTCCAACAAATTAGTTAATTTAATTCTATCGATATAGAAGGAATTTTTGAGATATGGAAAAGGCAAGAATGAAAAGAAACAAAATTTTCTTTTCTTATATGAATTGTGTTTGATAGCTCAACTATAGTGATACTTAGTTTACCCTGGTTTGCACTGAAAAATGGAATCTGGTTCATAATCCTGGAATATGTGTGTGGTTTTGAAGCTAAGGTAAACAGGAACCAAGGTTGCTTTGGTCCTGAGCTTAGAGAATTATCTTGTCATTTGCTTAAAAAAAAGAGAGAATGGAAAATAATGATTATGGTTTATGTTTTATTTAGAATTCCTCAATCCCAGAGGTCATCTTGTTCAGACATGTCATTTTTAATTATTAGGAAACTGATACTCAAGGAAGTAAAGCAATTTGCCCATGGCCACAAAGGTAGATATAAATCAACATAGAAATTTATTCAGAGTGATTTCTGACTTGGTTAAAATTGAAGTTTTATGATTTAAAATATTAATTTTAATCTGATTTCATTGGATTATTTGTTTAGTATATCTGTACATGTACCATCTGAATGGATATGACAATAGGATTATAGAGTTATAGATAGAAGCAACTTCACAGTTTTCTAGCCCTATGTCATCATTTTATGTTCAATAAAACTAAACCCCAGAGAGGTTTGGACTTGCCTTAGTAGTAGATGCCTGGACCTGGATTTGATATTAGCATCTTAAGCAGCACTCTTTCCACCATTATATAAGTTCAGGCTTCATGTACTAGTTGTTCATGAACTTTCTTTGTGTTTCTTCTCCCACTGTTGGTATGACCTATTGAGAAAGTTTTCAGATATGCATCAGGAGAATTTCTCTTATTCATTTACTTATGCTCGTTATCTAAATGTCCTTTTAAAAAAATAAATAAATGCCCTTTTCTATGAATTAACATATCAACTGATTAGTTTGTCAAAATAAATATTGGTAGAGCCTCTAGAAGTGTATTTTAAGGTAGACAGTGACCCAGAATTCATCTTCTCCCTGTGGTAACTTGAAAGAATGGAATACTAATACTTTATACTGCACTTTAAAACTTATAAAATGTTAGCTGGTAGTGACTACTTAATTTATTTTCAAATTCATCTTTTCTCCATCCTGAAGATGACCAATATGCCAACTAGTTAATTATTTTCCTGTTGCTTTTGGAAATGACATCATCTTTTTAGATAAGATCTCTCAATTTTAATATATTTAAAACATTCATTAAATTCATTTAAAATATGTCAACATATAAATGCAATGCAACAATGTAAAATATTTGGGCAAAAAACTTAACAATTTTCTGTGCCTAAATACACTAGTCAGATGAATTATGTTTCAAAAGAAAAGTAAGTTGTTGTTGCTGTTTTCACTACATCGATCTTTAAGTGAACCAAGTTTAATTTTGTAGTTTTACAATCCTTATTTAGAGAAAATTATGTAAACCAGAACAGCAATACGGGAATATGTTGAAGCTATTTAACATAAGCTGGCTTCTCAATATTATTCACAAATACTTTTGATATTATTTATCAAGTCCTATTGAGTTGCTACAAAACTTTTAAGTCCTCAGTAGGGGATCTTAATAAGAATATGAAGTCCATACGATCTGAACTTATTCACCTCCCTCATTTAAAACTAATTATCAGTAAGTTACTCTCTTCTCCTCCTGTACTTTCTCAGAATATCTCCACACAGTGAAGTTTAATTTCTCTACCTGTGTCTCTTATTTTCTTATCTCCTAATTGCCCAAACTCCTTTTACAATTTATCTATTACTTTTTCCCCTTTAATTAGCTAATTAATTAATTTCTTTTTAAGGTGCTTACTTTCCATCTTAGAATCAATACTGTATATTGGTTCTAAGGCAGGAGAGTGGCAAGGGACAAGCAAAGGGCAATAAGTGACTTTCCCAGAGTCACACAAGTAGAAAGTGTTTCATACCAGTTTTAAACCCAAGACCTCCCATTTCTGGGCCTGGCTCTCTACACTGAGCCACCTAACTGCCCCTTATCCACTATTTTTCTTGCATTGTCAGTCCTACTATTACATTTCTCATCCTTTTACTTTTCTGAAAAAAAAATTTATGTAGGGTATTGTCCTTACCCTAAAACAAAGTGAAAAGGCATCCTTTACTGAAATAACGGTAATTTATATATTAAAATTTGCAAAAACCTTTTCCCCAGAGCAATGTGAGGGAAATAGTGAATTTTATTATATCCTTATCAATTTAACAAATAAGTTTCATGTAACAACTTATTTTTATATGCAATTTTTTATTTCTTTGTATATTAAAATGGTTGTATTTTGGCAAATTCATGTTACAAATAAAATCTTAATTTCTTAAAATGTTGTTACATGTCAGCTTTTGAAAGGAGCTGTGGAAATTAAAATTTAGAAATATACATGTTACGACATAGGCAAGTTATTGTTGGACTGTAACAATAAGAAAAAGAATAAGAATAGCTTGCATTTATAAAGCACTTAAAGGATTATAAAGATTTTACAAATGTTACATCATTTTATCCTCACATCAAAAGTAGGAGATTATTGCTATTATTATCCCAATTTTAAATATGAAGAAATAGGGATATAGAGGTCAAGTGATTTGCTCAGTTATAAGAGCTAGCAAGAGTCCCAGATTGGATCAGAACTCAGGTCAATTCTAAATATAATACTTCCTCTCTATCTGTTAAGCTGCCTAGATGTCTCTTTTGGTAATGATTATGCATACTTGTAATAAAGGTTTTCTTATTTTTATAACCTACATTTTTAAATGAAATTAGTCTAATTTGCTTGTGAAAGAGAAAACAATGCTGCAGCAGAAAAGAAAGGTATTTCTATTACATCCATTCTCTTGGTCTCTTGACTTGCTTGCTAGATAAGGAGGAAATAATTATTCTATCACTGTCCTTCTGTCTGTCATCTTAACTATGCTAGTCCCAACAAGGATATCATCTTTCCTTCCAGTTATACATTGGAGAAAAAGCGATGGTAAAAGGCTATCTTAATATCAATTCTAAACAGTAGAGGGACAAGGGTTAGGCAAATGTGGTTGTGACTTGCAAAAGTCAAATAGCTAGGAAATATCTAAGACAAGATTTGAACTCAGATCCTCTTGACTCCAGGACTGGCATTCTGGCCACTTCCTTACCATACATACCAAAACATAAGTAAAAGTTAACTTGGAAAAAACACAGAACTCTTAAATAGTCAGAAAAACAGTCTTTAATTAGGAGAGGGATTGTATTCAATATTTAGGCCTCCACACAGAGTCACATGCCCCAAACCACACAAGGCTAAAAGCACTGGCACTCTGGCATAAAATCTCTAGGAGTACCACCATGTAAAATGACAGTTTCAACTGACCACAAAAATTGATGAACCGGGGAATATGTTTGATTGGCTTTAAAATGGCCAAAAAGAAATGAGAAGTACAAGACAGGATTATCAGAGAGAGACTGATGCTTTAAAATTGAATATTTTTGCATTCTGTTCAAAGACATACAAAAGGCAATGCTTTGAGAATACTTCAGTATTCAACAAATGTTGTTTGTATTCATTTAATTTGAAAGTTAACATTTTGAATTCCCATCAATTCTATTTTAGAAGAATGGACCCAATAGGGTTTACATAATATAATTTCTAATTTTCATTTCATCTGTCACCTCATGTGTCAATCACCTTCAAACACAAAAGCAATCAAGCAACAAATAGAGGTACTAGAAAGAAAAAGGAAAGGGGAAGAATCAAATTTATCTGTTCTATTAAAGTGAGTAGAACTCAGCTGGTTTTAAAGTGGGAGTTAAAGTGCCAGTGTATTTGAGCAAGGGATGAGATAAACATTTTAAATTTTATTAATTGCAACAAAAACTGTGTTTTTATCTTTTCACTCTGAAAAAAGTCATTTGGATCTCTCATATAATTTCAGATTTAATTAGTACCAAAAGTTGTATTCTGTCTCTTTAAAGAAGTTGTGATAACAGTTTTTTCATGTGAAAGAAGATTTGGAAACCAATTAAAGAAGGTCAAATATTTAGCTAATATTTAAAAACATTTTCTGGATTGAGGAAGCTCTATAGTTATTTAATAGCCAATTAATTTTAATAATTTAAAACTTATATCATATGGAACCCCCAAAATCCTGATCCCATAATTAATAAACTGTTCTGTACTCAACTTTTAGGGGAAAATACAAATGACAAAGAAATAAATAAAACTATATGAAAATTGACCCCCTGGAGTAAATAGATAAATAATTCTTATGTCCCCATGGCCTATAATGAAGGACTCTATTTCTGCTGAACTTAATCTCTTGTTTCATAACTATTAATATATCATAAAAAATCAAAACTAGAGTTTATTTATTTGTTCTTCATCAGAAAAATGAAAATTTCATCTCATCCAAGCACTCTTTTCTCTAAACATTCAGTTTAAAAGGTTTGGTTTATTTGCTTAAACAATAACTTTTTCATACTATCCCATCATATTTGATTTTAAGAAAACATAATTCCACTGAAACAGATGAGAGCACAATTATCACATATGTAATTTTAAGAATTTCTGTTCCTCTGATGCAAATTGAAGAAAGTAGAACAGGGAAAAATCATACAACAGTAATGCTACAATTATCAATTGTGAAAAATTGGTTACTTTCAGCAATGCAATGATCTGGGAAAATACTAAATGATATGATGGGTAATGCTATCCATATCCAGAGAAAGAACTGTTGGAGTCAGATGGACACATATCAAAGCACAGTATCTCTCTCACATTAGTTTGTTTATGGTTTTATTTGGCATTTTGGTATTGTTTGAGTGTGATCTTACAACAATGACCAATATGGAAGTGTGTTTTGTGTGACAATAAAAATTAAATTTAATTAAAAATGAAGAATTTCTGGGGCAGCTGGGAAGCTCAGTGGAGTGCGAGTCAGCCCTAGAGACAGGAGGTCCTAGGTTCAAACCCGGCCTCAGCCACTTCCCAGCTGTGTGACCCTGGGCAAGTCATTTGACCCCCATTGCCCACCCTTACCAATCTTCCAACTATGAGACAATACACCGAAGTACAAGGGTTTAAAAAAATTTTTTTTTAAATGAAGAATTTCTACTCCTGAAAATTTCTTTTTTCAGTTTTTAGCTTATTGGTGAGCCCCTATGAGCTTATCTAGGCTGGTCTTTGCATGACAAGGATACAGTAAATTCTGGGTGAAAACCCAACCATCTCACAATGGAAACAATAATCAAAAGAAAACTACAATTGTTTTGGGAACCATCATGGCATCCAAGTGTCCTATAGCTCCACTCACTATTATTATGACCTACTAACCACACACACACACACACACACACACACACACACACCCTACAAAACACTCTCTTCTGGCTAATTTGCATAATGAATAGAATGTTGGACCAAAATTTAGTAGGGCCTGTGTTCAATATGGTATCAGACTTATTAGGTGTATAATGAAGGGTAAAACACTTAATTTTAGCTGGGTTTGGTTTCCTCAAATGTAAAAAGGGGATAATAATAGTTCCTTAGAAATGTAAGATTAAAAATTAATGTCCAGCATTCCAAGTATTATATTTTTTTAATCACTTGATGTAGAGAAAAGCAATAACCTTTGTAAAGAGAAGCTTCCTGGACTATGCACGCAGGAGAGAAAGAGAAAGAGAGAGGGGGGTAGGAGTTACATATAACTTTATCAATAGAATGTAAGAAAGTAATGTGGGGATGGAGGGAAAGGGATTTTGGGAAATGTAGTTCAAGAGTACAAAATTCTATTTACACATTCTCCCCTGTAATCCTTTGGGAGACTAGTCACCCCAATGGATCATTTTATAACTCTAAAGGTTTTCTAACTAAAGGTGTGTGTGTGTGTGTGTGTGTGTGTGTGTGTATATATATATATATATATATATAATATTGCAGTTTCTAAAGTTTCTAAAGGGAAATTACAATAATTTGGGGATAAAATGGAAATAGAAGAGAAAAAGAACAAAAAACAATGATTGCTACATTGACAAAAAACAATTTGGAAACAGTCCCTTTTGGCATAAGAGTGTACATTTAAGTTTTGTCCAACTAGTTAATGGGCTTTTATAATGGTGTTTTCTCAGGTTCAAGTATAGGATGGTAAAAATAAAGATAGTGCAAAAGAATATATAACAAATAGTCAAAAAATAGTAGCTGAAAATGATTCAGTGTAACAGATTAGTATAGATAAGATTAAGATGTGAACTTAAAAAAATTTAATATTAAAGAAAATACAATAAGCATTAAAGGACACAGGGATTGAATACAAGAGTCCTTTTCTCCAATTCCAATAGAGATTTGTTCACTATTAGGAGGGGAACAAAACTGAAAGAGTTAACATCAATAAAACAATGGAGTTTGAAAATGCTTAAAATTCACCTCCAGATCTCATTAAGTTTCTTTCCCCTTCCAAGTATCATCATCCATTTAGATTTCTTTGGTCACACCCCTGGGGTTCCTCATACACCCACTGGGCATATTGTGGACAAATCACATATTGGGTGAATTGTAGAAACTAGACACCAGAATGATGGGTGTGGGGGGATGTAGGGAGGAGATTCTCCCTTCTGAATCACAGAATTACTGAAGCTACCAACTGCAAGGTATCTAATCCATAGAAGAACCCCCAGGAAATGCATTTAAAAGAGCCAATCTGAACTTGTAAGGTTTTCTACTCAAACTGTGCCCTCAGAATTTCAACCAAGCTTTGTAACAGCATTATTCTTAAGATAAGCTCATTGACTATTTAATTAGAGGGAAAACAAAAGACTGACTTGAAGGTAAAAAAAAAAGTTTCAGGTGTTGCTAAGATATTTGGAAGAGTATTGTGCCTTATCCTCCTCTCTAGGAGCAAAACTGCCAGGGAGAACAATAGGATATTTGAATATGAAATACAGGCTTCTCTTGGTGTTTTTGGACAGGAGAAAAAGAAAAAAATAGAGGATTATTCCCAAAAATTCTAACTTAAAATCCACTGATTTGCTACCTGCCCTCCCTGTTATATTGGTTTGTAGGGTGGAAAAGGCAGCAGGGGCGACCCCTCCCACAACCTTGTGAAAAACCCTTAGTTGAAACTCTCTCAGCCAAGAGCTCAGAGTCAGCTTAAAAATTCAGCTTGCAAGCTAGAAGGGGGATGGGGCTGGAAAGCATGGGTGTGCTGCTCCACGCTGTGTTCCCTTGCTAAAAAGCATGGCTTAAAACCCATGTTGGGGGGTAATGAAGATTTATACTTCACTCACTGTGCAGGACCAAATAGGAGCTTCCAAACAGCTCTCAGACCCTCAGGCAATTGGGCTTGGACTGTAGTAGCACAGGGAAAGCAGAAATGGCAAAGCAGCAAGGGTGGGAGCAGTGGAAGGGCCTGGAAGAGCACAGGGCATGAGGAGCAGCTCTTGGAGGTGTCCCCACCACTGAGCAAACTTCCTCTTTTTACTGAAAAGCTAAAATCAGTAAAACATTTGAGAATTTGTGTCCATTTGTAGTCACCAGAAATGTAAGATTAAAAATCCAATACTCATACATTATATTTTTATAAGATTTATTAATAATCATTTTAAGCAGAGGAAAGTGATAGCCTTAGTAAAAAAAATCTTCCCAGGACTGTGCATGTGGGAGGAGAGAGAGAGAGGAGTTACACACAGCTTTATCAATACAACATAAAAACATAATGTGGGGGTGAAGGGAAAGGGATTCTATGAAATGTAGTTCAAGGGTACTAAATTCTATTTACACAATTAGAAAGTTGTTAAGAGGATTAAATGTTGTAATGTTTACTAAGGAGCTGGGGCATAGTAGATACATAATAAGTGCTTGTTCCTTTCCCTTTTCTATGACTCCTACTACCTTTTACATCTTAACTATCATCATCTAACTTCCCTCTAGGTAATGTTGCTTCTCTTTTGTATTTGTATCCTGTAAGGATTGGGGGTGGGACAAAAAGATCCAGAAGAAGGCCTTTGGTGATAGTTGATGACAGTTGGGACCAGAGGCTGGATTCTGGGTAATACCAGAGGCTGGATTCTGGGTAATTCTCTGGAGGAAGGAGGAGAAGGAGAACTTCTTGGAGAGAGGGAGAAGGTAGACATCTCAGCTCTAATCCAGTCCTGAGGGCTTCCTGAGGATCCTTCTTTGGATATTGATACTCTGATTCCCTGGTCAAAGGCATCCCATCACTTCTCCCCCAGTAAAACTTCAATCATAGAGCCAGCTAAGTTTGGGACTCCATTTTGGGAGCAATCCCTTAGGCTCCTTCCCCCATTACCCAACCTTTCTGAGAGACTCTTTTCCAGTCTAACTTACAATTATATAAAAGGATAGAAATAGGAAATATAAATAGAACCTGAAGGAGAAGTGGCAAGGGGAGGCGCTTGGGAGCAAGAACCCCAAAGGTTCCCATCCGAGTGACAGACCCCATAGAAATAGAGAAGAGGGCACCCCCAAATCCCTCTGCCCTTTACCCCTTTCCCCAATCCCTAAATTGTGATTGATAAAAGATATTCATTAGTCAGATAGCATTCCAGAGTGCCTGAGACATGAGGGGGAGGGGAATCACAGCTTAGTCTGGCTGCCTCCATCTTGGAGCCAGACCCCCTGATGTGAAGTTGACTGATCTTGGGAGAGACTTGTGTGAACCCCACCCTCATTCAGAATGTATCGGGGTCCCCCATACTTCCTCTTATAGGGAAGCCTTGCCCCCAATTCCTGTGGGCAGCACGACCATCCAGGTCAACCAGTATAGGGGTGACACCCCTTCAAAGTCTCAGCAGTGTATAATCAGCTAGGAGAGGGGGAGCTAGAAGAGAGTCTCACCTCACAGACTCTTTATCTGTCCCCTTCAATCTAACATTGGTTTGCTGGCTCTGCATTATTCTTATAATTTTGGCAGAGCCAGCTTAGGTAAATAACCTAAATAATTGCAGGGAAGGAAAAAAAAGCCTCTGTTTGAAGCAGATGGCAGCCATTTTTCTCCTGTCTACAGCATACCATAAGGGACAAACTTAGTCAAGCAAAGAAAATTTAAAAAGACAGTACCATAAAAATTTTACATTCAAACTGGTTCTATGTATGCACCATTGGGGAAAATAATTTGTACAATGATGGGAATCCTTACATTACTATACTTTTTGACTATGATTTATAATTTCTGGATCTTAGTAATCCCAGGTTATATAATGGGAATTATAAAAAATATTATTCCTGCCAATGATTGAAGCTAGAAATAGGTTGGATCTTTGCTTTCATACCAACCACAATTGCAGACATTATCTCATTCTTTCACTTCTGTTGGTCCTTAAAAAATTTATTGCACAAATTCCTAGGTCTCAAGGATGATAGCACTGTATTGATAATGGCCTTAAGAAAGGAGATAGCAAAGTTCTTGAAGAGTATGCTCAATTGAAAGAGGGAAAAGGGGGGCAGCTGGGTAGCTCAATGGATTGAGAGCCAGGCCTAGAGACTGGAGGTCCTAGGTTCAAATCCGGCCTCAGACACTTCCCAGCTGTGTGACCCTGGGCAAGTCACTTGACCCCCATTGCCTACCCTTACCACTATTCCACCTATAAGTCAATACACAGAAGTTAAGGGTTTAAAAATAAAAAATAAATAAAAAATAAAAAAAAGAAAGAGGGAAAGGGATCTCATTAGGGAACAAAATAGAAATGGCAATGCAAACAGCTGAGTCACATACAGACACAGCAAAGAAAATAGAGGAAGGGGCAACAACATCAGCAGTACCAATATTACCAATTATTGATCACATAATTTTGCAGCCAGATTCTGGATTTCTCCATATAAAAAGACATAAGCCATTCACTGCTGCAGATCTAGATACCTTAAAACAATGAATGCCTGACGTTTATTTAAATCCCTTCAAGGCCATAAAAAATTTAAAAGTGTAATAAGACTTTTTGATCCCACATTTTCAAATATTGAAATTCTTGTCTCTGAATTATTTTCACCAGCAGAGAAAGCACACTTTATTGAGAAAACTGGTAGAAATGCAAACTTAACATCTTGGCCCAAATATTATGAAGATTCCCCCCTCTATCATAACATTGGTTACATGGCTCTGTTAATTCTTATAATCCCCAGTGCCTGACATGTAGTAGACCACTGTAAAAATTTTTTTATAAAAAGAAAAATATCCAAAAGATAACTAAAATATTTGTTTGGAGACCTTGAACAAAGGAAAATCTAGTTCCTCAATAGTCAGCTAATTCTATTTTTGAACTCTTAGTTGTTTCCAAGATTGATTGAAATTGGTTTCATTTTAATTGTTATTCTTTTCCTAAACAAATCAAAGCTAAATTTTCCTTTGTAATTCCCACCCTTTTTGATAATTTTACCCTCTGGTGCCAGAAAGCACAATAATAATATATTATCCATAAAGAAAACTAGACAGAGAAGAATGTCTTGGAAAACTTGGGTAGAAGAGGCCCAAGGGCATAGAAAAGGGCAATAGGAATAGTAAAGTAGTTGCAGGCCAAAGCAGTTGAAGTGACAGTGGGTTGTCCTGAGAGTAGTAGCAGTGGAGGGGAATAGCCTAGGACCCAGGCATGATAAGAGGTTTAAATACTTGAGCAGAAGGAAGTGTAAAGGGACTGCTTTACTAGCAATGGGAACAGGTAGGGGTATAATTTCACACCTCTATAATTCATTATCTATTCCTGGCTCACAGTGTAAGGGTAGAGAGGCAAGGTGGCTAGGGATTTATAAAAGCTCCCACCAATGTAAAAAGGAAGGACCTAGTTCAGGAAATTAAGTTTTGTGTGACTAAGCCCAATGATACACTGGAGACTCAATTCTAACATTTAATCCTCAGTAAAAGCCTATCATGGAATAAATTATAAAAGGAGACAAAAACTTAGATGATTGAGAGGATGCCAGGAGTTCAGTCATTCTGAACTTGCAGAACTCTCCATTGGGTTAAAGGAACCTCCCTGAATCAATCTAAAGAAATTCAACTAGGAATGGAGTCAATTTGGAAGAAAAAGTACACCTGATCTCTACCAAATTATTCCTTAAATACTACAAAACCTCAAAAGGAATTCTAGAGTACCATAACTCACAAAAAGACAGAGTAAATTAATTTTTTCAGCCCCAAGCAACTTAGAAATCTGTCACAAAAGAGCTATTATATGAGGAGAGAATTGGAGTACAAAGCAACAATAAATTATGGGATCTATTGAATCAGTATAAAAAGATTCCAGAGCTCTCTGACATAGACAGTAAAGATTGGGGAAGGGTTGGACAACTGTTAACAAGTTGATTACAGGGGACACTTTACTGCCTTTAGGTACAAGAATTTTAACACATTGCCCACATGAAGATTCAGATTGCAATACTGCGTCACAGTCTCAGAGTGAGGAGAACCACTAGCACACATCAGTGATTGCCATTACAGGGCAGAAGGGGCCTCTATTGTAGTCCCAAGGTGGAAAAGAGTTCATGTGACTTCTCACAGACAAAAGCACACTCCAGGAGAGTATTTAAATATCCCTCTCCTTAAATCATATCACTTTTTGAGAAAACTTATAGAGCCTCAGAGATAGCTTTGAAGGCTGATATACAAAAAACCAAAAGCCTATAATAGTGCTGCCAGAGTCCAATTTTATAAGCTTTTTATTGTAAGAGGGAAAAAAGTTAGAAAATTCACAAATAACAACAAAAATATAAACAACATTAAAAGTTGTTTTGGTGGTAAGGAGGACAAAAACACACGAAATACAACAAAGTCCATATTGTTAAATCCAAAGCCTCCAAAAATATACAAATTGCAAGCCTCAAAGGGATTAATGGAGGAGCTCAAAAGGATTTTAGAATCCAAAGAGTTAGAATAAAATTGGGGAAAAGAAATGAGAATGATACAGGAGAATCATGAAAAAAGAATCAACACCTTAATAAAGGAGACATAAAAATACTAAAGAAATTAATACATTAAAAAAACATAATAGGCCAGTTGGTTAAAAAAGGCACAAAAATCTCCTAACGAGAAAAAATTTCTTAAAAAAACAGAATTGAACAGAGGAAAAAGAAAAAAAATTGAACTGAAGAACTCCCTAAAAGGCAGAATTGGTTATATAGAAAAAGAAGTACAGAATTCACTGAAGTAAATAATTCTTTATTAAGTAGAATTGGCCAAGAGGAAAATTAATAAAAAGCATTACTGAAGAAAATAATGCCTTAACATTGAGTTTCAGCAAGTGGAAGCTAATGATTTCATGAGACATCAAGTAACAATGAAAGAAATTCAAAAGAATGGAAAAAAATAGAATAAAATATGGAACATCTCATTGGAGAAACAACTGACCTGGAAAATATATCCAGTAGAGACAATCAAAGAATTTTTAGACTACCTGAAATGCATAATAAAGATAAAAGCTTAGACATCATCTTTCAAGAAATTATCAAGGAAAATTTCCCTGATATTCTAAAGCCAGTGTGTAAAATAGAAATTAAAAGAGTCCATCAATAGCTTCCTAAAAGAGATCCCCAAAGGATAATTTCAAAGATAATTTTAACTAAATCCCAGGTCAAGGGGAAAATATTGGAAGCAAGCAAAAGATTTTGTGGATCCTCAGTCAGAAAAGCAAGATTTAGCAGCCTTTACCCTGGAACAGAGGTTGGACACAGAGGAAGATGTAGTGGGTATTATTCTTAGCTACAGTGTGTTACAAACATTGACATATTGCTATCTCATAACCCAAATCTTTCTTACCTTGATGCAAAGAGATTCTTCTAGTTTATATTCCCATCTTCTCTCAAAGTTATATTTCATAATAGTTGGTTCATTTATTATAACACCAATATGTTAATAATGTATAATATATATTAATTTATATATCCAGTAGAGACAATCAAAGAATTATTAGACTACCTGAAATGCATAATAAAGATAAAAGCTTAGACATCAACTTTTTTTGCCTTATTTGATTTTACACTCATACAATTATCTACCTGGATTTAGAAGACAATATAGAAGTTGCCTTGTCCAAACCTCTGGCTTCATAAAATAAACACACATATACACACACACCATACACACAAACTACCAGGACAGGGAAAAATGATTGCAATCATGTAAATAGTAAGAATGAGGAACAAGATCTGAACACAGGTCTTTTGCATCAGAACTATTTACTCAATGGTATGAAAGTGCATTCCATTTTAGTCATTTAAATATATACAGACATACCACATGTGAGTGTATGTGTTCTGTGAATATAGGAATATGAAATATGACTATGAAAGGTTTGTGATCTTTTTGTCATGTGTATCCTTTTTATATGTGCTGATTTCAACTCATGTCCACCCATATCCAGTGCATATATGTATGTCTTTGTATATGTTTTTGAATGTATGAATGTTTAATATATTTCTTTTGTCAACATACATAAGAGATTCATCACAGAAGCATGGTAACATACCTTGGTTATCAGTCTTTCTGTATTTACTTATGAGGTCCATAATCAATTACACATTATGTTTAAAGGAGCAGACACTTAACAATATTATCAGTTGAATTATAATTTTTGAAGGTAGTCTTTTTACAGGAAATAATTTTCTTCCTGAAAGTCATTCATTTGATTATATTAAAAAACACTTGATAATCTTAACAGTTCAAACTCTTCCACTTCACCGCTAAAATTGACAATAACAATTGAAATAATCAATGATATTTTTAAAAAGCTTATGGGTGACTAAAATATTTTGTTGGAAAAATGTTTCTAATGTGCTTTAATTGCAAAGAAGTTATTTTACTTATAAAATACTTGCTCTGGGTGTGCTATTTTGGGATACCTCCCATTCTCACATGGTTATAATATTTAGTCATTTTTTTTCTTATAAGTTAAAATCCAAGTTAGATATAATGATCCAGATTATTCCTTTCAAAACTTGAAGCAATCATTGGCAAATAAATGCTCTTTGAGTCTGAATGGATGAATACAATTTCCAAAGGAGCTTTAAGAGGGAAAAAAAAGAAAACAGGAAATAGTCAAAGCACTGAAGGATGTTAGGTACAGTAATAATTATTTTACCATCTGAGTTTTGTGACTGCCATGTGCAGAAAGAGAGAGAAGCCAGTTTCTTCTATTGAATTGGCTTAGTTTATTTTATTAATTCTATTTGCATAATCCCAACATTAGAGGAGTATTAAATTTTGGAAATTGTGAGTAAGATGAATTTCTCTTTAGGTATCCAAAAAAAATCACTGCAAATGCTTACTTTAATTGACTTTGCTTATTCTTCACATAAAGTGTAATATGACAACTAGAATTTTGATCAGAATAGAACAATGGAGAATAGTCATTTAGGATATGACTAAGGTTTATTGCAGATATGAGTAATATTTTGTACAAGCTGAAATATATTTTTATGTATTTGCTAATATTTATGATTTATTTTGTCACAGGGAAAATAATACATTAAAACACTGTCTAGGCAAAAAATAAAAATGGCATTTATCATTTCTATATTATACTTTCATATGTAAATCTCTGACTCCCTTGAAGTCTCAATTCAAGCACAAGCTTCTTCATAACAATTTTTTTTCTAAAGGAAAGTAAATTCCCAAATCTAATGATGTCTGAACAATTAATTTTCTTGTACATAGGTAAAATTAGTCTCTAAGTTATTTTCTCCAGTATCAAATTTTAAGTATCAGGGTAACTGAAATGATTCTCAATTCTTCATTTTCTAAAATGATTACTCTGCTTGATATATACATGAAAAATAAAACAATGACAGCTAAGTTTGCTTTTTGTTTTTTATATAGAATTTCACCTCCTCTCTCCCTGTCTTTGCTAAGGGCATATTTCAAATGAACATTGTTCTTCCTGATTTCTTCTTCTTCTTGGAATCCCTAGTTCTTAAAAGCTTGGCTTAAGTTTCACTTGCAACGTGAGGCTTTCCTGAGCACCCAAGTTGTGATTTACTACCATTTAACATCCTATAAAATGCACTTTTGTGTATGTATTGTTAAAAAATCTGCAAAAAATGTACATCTTTCTGAGATAAAGCTCTATCCATTGTAATCTTCACTCATACTGTTAAAAAAAATCTTACCAGTTTTTAAGAATTCAACTATTATCTCTGTACAGATGAACTACAAACTGGCATTTCACTACGAAATTTTTCTTGCTCTCCATGATCAAATCTAATTGTAATTTTGCCTTTTCTTTATACATGAAATTCAATTTCTTGTTTCCATGTCTTTACACAGGCTCTTCTACGTGCCCAAAATGCACTCTCTCCTCATTCCAATACCGTACAAACTATTTGACAAAATAAGTAAAGAAAGAGTTTTACCCAATTCCTTCCATGACACATATATGGTACTGATTCCAAAGTCAGGCAGACTAAAAACAGAGAAAGAAAACTACCTACTATTATCCTTAATGAACACAGATGCAAAAATCTTACATAAAACTCTAGCAAAAAGACTACAACAAGTTATTACCAGAATCATCCATCATGATCAGGTGGGATTCATACAAGGAATTCAAGAATGGTTTAATATTGGGAAAACCAGTTCCGGGTTAAGATGGTGGCAGAGTAAAAAGCAGCTGTTTGACTTCTCCTAACCCATGCATACAGGACTCCTCAAGAAGACACAAAAACAAATCCAGAGGAAAGAAGGGACCCCACAGCAGGGCGCAGCATCGGATGTATGTGGAATCGAGGCATTTCCATGCTATAAAGGGGCAAAACAGCTCTCCCAAAAACACAAATGGAGCAACCACCTCCCCTACACCACACCACCTACAACACCAAAGCCAGCACACGGGAGTTGGAGCAGGTTTGGGGCACCCATTGGCCCACTAGGGTTTGTTCCTGGGAGCAGCAAGACTTTGGACCCCCCGGGAGGCTGAGGAACTCGAGGACTCTGAGCTCAGACCCTGAGCCGAGGCACAGGTGAAGGGGCTGACACAGGCGCGAGCTGAGGCACGGATTAAAGTGAGGACTGGGGAGTAGATGAATGGGCTGATTCTGAGTGCAGGAGAGGACCTTGAGTGGGGACCCAGTGCAGAAAGGTACTTGAGTACAGAAGCAGCTCCCTGAGACTGTTAAAGGAGCTTCAGGCAGAAAAACAAGTAAGGAGACCACCAGGAGGCTTGTCTCAAAACAACTAGACCTGAGATCTCAGGAGTCTAAAGGGTGCAGACAGATACTGGGCATGAGCATAAAGCTAAGAGGGCATTCATCTTACAATGACAAGCCAGAATCATCAGGAAAACCAGAAGAGAAAGATGAAGAAGAAAAAAGCTTTAACACTTGACAACTTTTACACAGAAAAAATCCAGAAAATAGAGGAAACAGCAGAGGAGAATAAACAAGTAACCATATCCAAACCTTCCCAAAACAATGAAAACAGGTCACAAGGTCTTGAAGAGTTCAAAATTGAGATCATGAGAAAGATGGAAGAGATCTGGCAAGAAAATAACATTTTAAAAGGCAGATTTTCACAATTGGAAAGTGAGGCAAGTAAATCAAAGATCAAAAATGACCAGATTGAAAAGGAAAACCAGTCTTTAAAGGCTAGAATTGGGCAATTAGAAAAAGATGCCCCCAAATCAAAACAATTTATAAGCAAATTGGAGACCAAAATCAAACAGCTGGAAAATAGGTCAGACCAAACTGAAAAGGAAAATCAAAAGTTTATAGCCAAAAACCAGTCACTAAAGACAAAAGTTGGGCAAGTAGAAGCCAATGATTTATAAAGACAGCAAGAACAAATAAAACAAAGACAAAAGACTGATAAAATAGAAGGAAACATAAAATATCTCAATGAGAAACTGACAGATCAAGAAAACAGGTCTAGAAGAGACAATCTGAAAATAATTGGTCTTCCTGAAAAAGCAGAAGTTAATAGAAATTTGGAGTCCATACTAAAATAAATTGTTCAGCAAAACTTACCTGAAGTTCTACAACAACAGGGCAATATAGACATTGAAAGGATCCATAGATTACCCTCTACATTAGACCCTGAAAAAACAACCCCCAAGAATATAATAGCCAAATTCAAGAGCTTCCAAGTAAAAGAAAAAAATTTTACAAGAAGCCAGAAAGAGACAATTCAGATATCAAGGAGCACCAATCAGGATCACACAGGATCTGGCAGTCTCCACACTAAAAGACCGTAAGGCTTGGAATATGATATTCAGAAAAGCAAGAGAACTGGGTTTACAACCAAGGATCACATACCCATCAAAACTGATTATTCTTCCAGGGGAAAGTTTGGGCATTCAACAAGATAGAAAATTTCCAAGCATTTGCCCAGAAAAGACCAGGACTAAATGGAACGTTTGATATCCAACCACAAAAAACAAGAGAAACATGAAAAGGTAAATAAGAAACAGAAGGGAAAGTAAGAAAACTCATATTTTTTAAATTCTCCTCATTAAGGGCTTCAATAAGATCTAATTATTGGTACTCCTGTGTGGGGAAATGTTATGTATAATTCTCTGTAAAGAACTCTGTTCATCATTATAGCATTCACTATTATAATAATTAGAAGAATTATTCATAGTGAGAGTTTGGAATACTAAATGGTCTAAGATGATATGGGTGGGAGGGAAAGGGGGGGTGAATAGTAGAGGACACCAAGAGAACCTTAAAGGAATAAGAAAAATAGGATATTCTATCACACACAAAGAGGGCATGAGAAGGGGAAGGGATGAATACTATTATAAGAAGGAGAGGAAGAGAACATTAACAGGTAATATTTAAACCTTACTCTCAGTGTAATTAACCCTTAGAGGGAAGAGTAGTTATATCCATTGGGATATAAAACTCTATCTAACACTACTGAGAAAGGCAGAAGGGATAAACCAAGAGGAGCAGGGGAGTTGGGAGGCCAAAAAAGGGAGGGGAAAAGAAGGGGGAGGGATTTCATTAGGCCTTAAAAATAAAAATAGGGGAATAATAATGGAGGGGGTAAAAAGGGAAGTAAATCAAGGGAGGGGACAAGGGTTACTGGCTTAAAACAAAACACTGGTTTAAAAGGAAATAGTGTAAGAAGAAGGGATAGAATTAGGGGAGGATACCAAAATGTCGGCGAATACACAACTGATAATTATAACTCTGAATGTGAATGGGATGAACTCAACCATTAAACAGAAGCAAATAGCATAGTGGATTAGAAACCAAAATCCTAATATATGTTGTCTACAAGAAACACATATGAGGCG
Source organism: Gracilinanus agilis (assembly GCF_016433145.1). Taxonomy (NCBI): domain Eukaryota; kingdom Metazoa; phylum Chordata; class Mammalia; order Didelphimorphia; family Didelphidae; genus Gracilinanus; species Gracilinanus agilis. The sequence continues at coordinate 303,265,953 of NC_058133.1, forward strand.
GGTGGACATACACAAGTTTAAAATAAGGGCTTCAGCAAAATCTTTTGGGGTTCAAATGAGAAAAAAAGGCAGGAGTGGCGATCATGATTTCTGATAAAGCCAAAGTAAAAAGAGATATGATTTAAAAAGACAGAGAAGGTAATTACATCCTGATAAAAAGCAGTATGGACAATGAGGAAATAACATTGCTTAATATGTATTCACCAAATGACATAGCATACAAATTTGTAAAGGAGAAACTGGTAGAGCTCAAGAAGGAAATAGATAGTAAAACCATACTAGTGGGAGATCTAAATATTCCTCTTTCAGATCTAGATAAATCAAACCAAAAAATAAATAAGAAAGAGGTAAGAGAGGTGAATGAAGTCCTAGAAAAATTAGATTTAATAGATATGTGGAGAAAAATAAATAGGAACAAAAAAGAATACACCTTCTTTTCAGCTGCACATGGTACATTCACAAAGTTTCACCATGGAATAGGGCATAGAAACATTGCAAACAAATGCAAAAGAGCAGATATAATACATGTAAACTTCTCAGATCATAATGCAATAAAAATAATAATTAGTAAGGGCACATGGACAGGCAAATCAAAAACCAATTGGAAATTAAATAATATGATTCTCCAAAACCAATTTGTCAAAGAAGGAATCATAGAAACAATCAACAGTTTCACTGAAGAGAATGACAATGATGAGACATCCTACCAAACTCTGTGGGAAGCAGCCAAGGCAGTACTCAGGGGGAAATTTATATCCTTGAGTGCATATATTAACAAATTAAGGAGGGCAGAGATTAGTGAATTGGGCATGCAACTTAAAAAATTAGAAAGCGAGCAAAATAAAAATCCCCAGATGAAAACTAAATTAGAAATACTAAAAATCAAGGGAGAAATTAATAAAATTGAAAGTAAAAGAACTATTGAATTAATAAATAAGACTAGAAGCTGGTATTTTGATAAAACAAATAAAATAGACAAAGTGCTGCTCAATCTAATTAAAAAAAGGAAAGAAGAAAAGCAAATTGACCATATCAAAGATGAAAAGGGAGACCTCACCTCTAATGAAGGGGAAATTAAGGCAATCATTAAAAACTATTTTGCCCAATTATATGGCAATAAATATAGCAATCTAAGAGATATGGATGAATATTTTCAAAAACATAAAGTGCCTAGATTAACAGCAGAAGAAATGGAATACCTAAATAATCCCATATCAGAAAAAGAAATTGAACAAGCCATCAAAGAACTCCCTAAGAAAAATCTCTAGGGCCTGATGGATTCACAAGTGAATTCTATCAAATATTCAAAGAACAACTAATTACAATACTACACAAATTATTTGATATAATAAGCAAAGAAGGAGTCCTACCAAATTCCTTTCATGACACAAATATGGTACTGATTCCAAAGCCAGGTAGATCAAAAACAGAGAAATAAAATTACAGATCAATCTCCTTAATGAAGATAGGTGCAAAAATCTTAAATAGAATACTAGCAAAAAGACTCCAGCAAGTGATCAAGTGGATCATCCACCATGATCAGGTGGGATTTATACCAGGAATGCAAGGATGGTTTAACACTAGGAAAACCATCCACATAATTGTCCATATTAACAATTTAACAAAAAAAATTACATTATTATCTCAATAGATGCTGAAAAACCCTTTGACAAAATATAGCACCCATTCCTATTGAAAAACCTGGAAAGTATAGGAATAGAAGGTCCTTTCCTAAAAACAATAAACAGTATATTCCTAAAATCATCAACAAGCATCATATGCAATGGGGATAAATTAGAAGCCTTTCCAATAAGATCAGGAGTGAAACTAGGATGCCCATTATCTCCTCTATTATTTAACATTGTACTAGAAACACTAGCAGTAGCAATTAGAGAAGAAAAAGAAATTGAGGGTATTAAAATAGGCAATGAGGAGACTAAGCTATCACTCTTTGCAAATTATATGATGTTCTACTTAAAAAATCCTAGAGAATCAACTAAGAAGCTTGTAGAAATAATCAACAACTTTAGCAAAGTTGCAGGATACAAAATAAATGCACATAAATCATCAGCATTTCTATATATTTCCAACACATCACAGCAGCAAGAGGTGGAGAGAGAAACACCATTTAAAATCACCCTAGATAATATAAAATACTTAGGAATCTATCTACCAAAACAAACAGAGCAATTATACGAAAACAACTATAAAACACTTTCTAAACAAATAAAACTAGATCTAAGCAACTGGAAAAACATTGATTGGTCATGGGTAGGACGAGCTAACATAATAAAAATGACCATTCTACCCAAATTAATTTACCTATTTAGAGCCATACCTATGAAACTACCAAAAAACTTTTTCACTGAATTTGGAAAAACTATAACAAAGTTCATTTGGAATAACAAAAGATCAAGAATATCAAGGGAAATAATGAAAAAAATTTGAAGGAAGGGGGCCTAGCAGTACCAGATATTAAACTATACTATAAAGCAGCAGTCATCAAAACAATATGGTACTGGCTAAGAGACAGAAGGGAGGATCAGTGGAATAGACTTGGGGTAAGTGACATCAGCAAAACAGTATATGATAAACCCAAAGAGCCCAATTTTTGAGACAAAAATCCAATATTTGACAAAAACTGTTGGGAAATTTGGAAAACAATATGGGAGAGATTAGGTTTAGATCAACATCTCATACCCTACACCAAGATAAATTCAGAATGGGTGAATGACTTGAATATAAAGAGGGAAACTATAAATAAGTTAAGTGAACACAGAATAGTATACTTGTCAGATCTCTGGGAAAGGAAAGATTTTAAAACCAAGCAAGAGTTAGAAAAAATTACAAAATGTAAAATAAATTATTTTGATTATATAAATCTAAAAAGCTTTTGTACAAACCAAAACAATGTGGCCAAGATCAGAAGGGAAACAACAAATTGGGAAAAAATCTTTATAACAAAAACTCTGACAAGGGTCTAATTACTCAAATATACAAGGAGTTAAATCAATTGTATAAAAAATCAAGTCATTCCCAAATTGATAAATGGGCAAGAGACATGAATACACAATTTTCACATAAAGATATCAAAACTATCTATAAGCATATAAGGAAGTGTTCTAAATCTCTAATAATTAGAGAAATACAAATCAAAACAACTCTGAGGTATCACCTCACACCTAGCAGATTGGCTAAAATGAAAGAAGGGGAGAGTAATGAATGTTGGAGGGGATGTGGCAAAATTGGGACATTAATGCATTGCTGGTGGAGCTGTGAACTGATCCATCCATTCTGGCTGGCAATTTGGAACTGTGCTCAAAGGGCTATAAAAGAATGTCTGCCCTTTGTTCCAGCCATACCATTGTTGGGATTGTACCCGAAAGAGATCATAGATAAAGAGACTTGCACCAAAATATTTATAGCCATGCTTTTTGTAGTGGCAAAGAACTGGAAAAGGAGGGTATGTCCTTCAATTGGGGAATGGCTGAACAAATTGTGGTATATGTTGGTGATGGAATACTGCTGTGCTAAAAGTAATAATAAACTGGAGGAATTCCATGTGAATTGGAAAGACCTCCAGGAATTGATGCAGAGTGAAAGGAGCAGAGCCAGAAGAACATTGTACACAGAGACTGATATACTGTGGTAAAATAAAATGTAATGGACTTCTGTACTAGCAGCAATGCAATGACCCAGGACAATTCTGAGGGATCTATGGAAAAGAACGCAACCCACATTCTGAGGAAGAACAGCAGGAGAGGAGACACAGAAGAAAATCAACTGCTTGTATACATGGGTTGATGAGGACATGATTGGGCATCGAAATTACCACACTAATGCAACTATCAACAGTTTGGAAATAGGTCTTGATTAATTACACATATTAAAACTAGTGGAACTGCATATCGGCCAAGGAGGGGGGAGGCCAGGGGGTGAAGGGGAAAGTAAGAACATAAATCATGTAACCATGTTAACTTTTCTAAAATATAAATATTAATAAATGTTTAAAATTAAAAAAATATTAGGAAAATCATCCACAGAATTGACCATATCAATAATTAAACCTACAGAGATCACATGATTATCTCAATGGATGCAGAAAAAACCTTTGACGAAATACAATACCCTTTCCTATTAAAAATAATAGAAATTATAGGAGTAGAAGGATCTTTCCTCAAAATAATAAGCAGTATTTATTTAAAGGCATCAGCAAGTATCATCTGCAATGAGATCAATTTAGAAGTCTTCCCAATAAGATCAGGAGTGAAGCAAAGATACCCATTATTATGTCTATTATTCAATATTTTACTAGAAATCCTACTGGTAGCAATTAGAGAAGAAAAAGTAATTGAAAGGATTAAAATAGGCAATGAGCAAACTAAAATATCACTCTTTGCAGATGATATGATGGTGTACTTAAAGAATCCTAGAAAATCAACTAAAAAGCAAGTAGAAATAATTTAAAAATTTAGTAAAATTGTAGAATACAAAATTAACCTACATAAATCATCAGCATTTCTATACATTTCCAATTTAATTTCAGGGATCATTTAAAGACAACTACAAAACACTCTTTAAACAAATAAAGCTAGAACTAAATATTTGGAAAACCATTAATTGCTCATTGGTAGGATGAATTAATATAATAAAAATGTTAATCTTATCTAAAATAATTTACTTATTCAGTACCATACCTATAAAGCTACCAAAAATAGAAATAGAAAAAAATATATAACAAAGTTCATCTGAAAGACCAAAAGATCAAGAATTTCAAGGGAAGTAAGAGAAAAAATTTGAAGGATAGAGACCTAGCAGTAACATATCTTAAACTGTACTGCAAAGCCATAATCATGAAAACAATATGATACTGGCTAAGAGATAAAAGGGTGGATCAATGGAATAGATTAGGAGTAAATGACCTCAGCAAGCTAGTGTTTGATAAACCCCAAGATTCCAGCTTTTGGAACAAGAACTCACTATTTGACAAATACTGCTGGGAAAGTTGGAAAACAATACGGGGAAAACTATGTTTAGAACATCTTATACCCTATACCAAGATAAATTCAAAATGGTAAATGACAAATATAAAGAGTAAAATCATAAATAAATTAGGTTGACATAGAATATCTGTCACATCTATGGGAAATGAATGAATTTATGAAAAAGCAAAAGATAGAGAACCTTAAAAGATGCACAATGAATAAGCTTAATTATATAAAATTTAAAGGTTTTGTACAAACAAAACCAATGCAACCAAGTTTAGAAGGGAAGCAACAAACTGGGGGAAAATTATGACAAAATTCTCTGATAAAGGTCTAAATTCTCGAATATGTAAAGAACTAAGTCAAATTGAAAAGAATCAAACAATTCCCCAATTGACAAAAGGTCAAAGAATATGAATAGGCAGTTTTCATATGAATAAATGAAAACTATGGTATAATCACATGAAAAATTGTTCTAAATCCCTCTAGATTAGAGAAATACAAATCAAAACAACTGAGGTACTATCTCAAACCTAGCAGATTGGTCAATAAGAAAGTAAAGGAAAATAATGAATGTTGAGTGGAATGTGGTAAAATTGGGACACTATGACACTGCTGGTAGAGTTGTCAATTGATACAAAAATTCTGGAAAGCAATTTGGAATTATGTCCAAAGGGCTTTAAAAGACTAACTTCCCTTGATCCAGTAATAGCATTACTAGTTTTGTACCCCAAGGACATAATAATAAAAAATGTTTGTCCAAAATTATTCATAGTCAAGCTATTTGTGGTGACAAAAATTGGAAAATAAGGGGGTTTCCCTCTATTGAGGAATGGTTGAACAAATTGTGGTATGTGATGATGATGGAATACTACTGTGCAATAAGGAACAATAAACTGCTTGATTTCCATATGTGGAAAGGAAAACTGTGAATCAAGCTTTTGGCTTTTCTGCCCACTGAGATGGAGCAGACAGTGGTTGAAATGTGACAGGAGGGGGTGTGACAATTGGAGTGAGAGAAGAGGATTGTGGGAGAAACAGCAAACTGAAAGATTTTTGCGCTCTGAACTCTGTTAAGCGTGGAGCAAAGACCTGGAGCTCTAGACCCCAACCTGTGGAAAAGCCTGGTCTTCATTTCCCTTACCCAGAAGAGAAAGAAGGTTCCATGTTTTTTGAAAGCCTCCATTATAAGAAGAACTAACAACAGCTGCAGAGAAAGGACTGATCCCTTAACTTTGGGGAGTCACCCTGAAGATCCTTTCCATCCCTTGACCTTCCCAAGAAGGAAACTTGCAACTAGTTAAGGTAGGATAGAGATTTGTATTAGCTAAGAAGAAGATAGATCATTTGGAGCTGAGCCATCTAGGCTCAGCTGGAGGAAACAAGAAACCCAGTAGGGTCTTCTCACTCCTCAAACATATCCCCTTTCTTGATTTACTATAATTATTAAGCTATTTGAGAAATACAAAATCACAGTCAGATTTATATTGGAGGGAGAACAAAGACCAAGAGGCTGGTGGCTAACCTTGCCATTAGCCTAGGTGAAACAACAAGAGTGAACAATAACAGTCTGTCAAACAAGGGGAACTTCTGGTGTCCAACTACTAGTAAAGCCTTGCCAAGTCCTCTCCACTAGTTCCCAGAAGTTCACTCAAAGACACTTGTCCTGTCATCCTTAATCTAACCTTACCAAGGGTACCTTTTTTGTGGGTGCCTGTGAGGGAATTTCAAAGACAACCTTTCAGTCAGAGAGGGTATCCCTCCCTTTTTCCTCTCCAGCCCTCATCCATTTCCAATTCCCAAGCCTTCCATATCCCCAGTACTTAGTTTAACTTTACACAAACAAGCTAGAAAGACCTGCATGAACTGATGTGGAGTGAAATGAGCAGAACCAGGAGAACATTGTACGTAGAGACTGAAACTGATAGCAATGCAATGATTAAGGGCAATCCCAAGGATTTTATGAGAAAGAATGCTATCCACATCAAGACAAAGAACTGTGGGAGTAGAAATGCAGAAGGAAAACATTTGATTTTCCACTTATTTATAAGGGCATTTGATGTGGGGCTTTGGTTTTTAAACAATTATTACAATGAATAATATGGACATATGTATTGAGTGATAATATATGTATAACCTATAGAATTGCATGTCAACTTTAGAAGAGGGGAGGAAAAAAAGGGCGAGGGAAAGAATATGTATCATGTAACCATGAAAAAATACTTAAATAAAAAAAATTAAAAAGAATAAATTCCAGAGGAAACATTAGTCATGGTGTCCTGAGGATCCTTGGTGATTGCAATGTAAAATTTCAGATTTTAGAGGACTTGGAGTAAGGGAGACCTGAGTCCAAATCTAGCCTCATATATTCACTACCTGTGTGATTTTTTTTAAACCCTTACCTTCCGTCCTGGAGTCAATACTGTGTATTGGCTCCAAGGCAGAAGACTGGTAAGGGTAGGCAATGGGGGTCAAGTGACTTGCCCAGGATCACACAGCTGGGAAGTGTCTGAGGTCAGATTTGAACCTAGGATTTCCTGTCCCTAGGGCTGGCTCTCAATCCACTGAGCTACCCAGCTGCCCCCTCCCCCCGTGTGATTTTGTACAAATAATTTAACATATTTTTGCTTCAGTTTTTCATCTATAAAGTTGGCAAATCATTTGCACCTATCTTAGGATTAAATGAGATATAAAAGCATTTTTGAAAACTTTAAAGTTTTTTTTAATGTTACCTTATAATCATCCTTGACTCCCATCTCATTCTTGAACTGAAGACTAATGTGTCCAAGGCTACAGTGGCATCACTGACAATATCCTTTATTTGCCCTTTTCAAACCTATTTTATTATGAGAACTACTGCTCCAATTTTAGAACTGTCAGTAGCTTTCTGAGTTGTTAGGGTTTGTACTTCCCTAGTCATCTATTCCTGTTTCCATTTGTTTCCAATATTTCTTTCCATTTTTCCTTTTGATTCTTTCAGCTTTGACTGACTCATTATATAAAATTCCTTTAAGACCTGGAAATCATCTCAGCTAATATAAATTTCTACCATATTCTAGATACTCAAATAAGATACACTCTTATTTCCCAGCATTGATAATATTGCATCTGGTCCAAAAATATACAACCCTTCCAAATCATATAGTAAAAGGGGAATTTGAATATATAAGTAAAGTAAGAGAGAGCATGGCATTGTGCATTGAAGAAAGACACTACTGTGAAGATCACTTCTGTTCAAATCTATTCTCTTAGGGATACGCTCTATATACTCATCAAAACCTAATCTATTTTCTTCAAATCTAAGTTACTGAGATGCATCAATAGAGGAAGTTTTCACAACAGGACTTCCTTTACAAAAGGAAATCACAGATATCTTAAGTTACACATGTGAAATGCAGAACTCAATTTTCTTGCTCTGAAGCTTACCCTTTCTTAATGTCTTTATCTCTTTTGAGAACAACATCCTTCTTGCCATTTAGCCTTTCAACTTTGGGATCATAACTGATACTTCCTTCTTGAACATTCCATCCACTCATTTAAATCAGTTGGTTTACAAAGTCTTATTGCTTTTACGTCACCATTTTTTTAATATTTGTACACTTCTTTCTACAGCCTTCATTATTCAGGTCCTTATCTTTCTTGCTTCCTTCCTTTCTTCCTTCCTACCTTCTTTCCTTTCTTTTTTCTTAGTTCCTTTCTTCCTCTTCACCTACCTTATTTTTTCTTTCTTAGTGCCATCTTTCCTCCTCCCTTCTCTTCCTTTCTCATTGTTTTTTGTTTCCTTTTCTTCCATTCATAACATGGCTCCAGTCGACATTTCCAGACTGCTCATTGTTTTGTTGTTGCTGTTGTTGTTGTTTTCTTCAGCCATTCTCTCTTCCAGACAAAGCTATTTTTTCCCTGTATAGGGAGAAATGTGTGCAGTAAATTCCAATGACTAATTTGATATATTTAGCAGTCCAATATACTCCCACAATAAGGGAAAGTTTCCACTTAAACTGTGTCTATTTTCTACAAATATTTTTTTCATATTATCTAGTTAGAATTGCAAGAGCAGACGGGGTTTTGTGAAGCTTGGGGTGTTGAGAAGCTGATTTGAGTGACACAGACCAGCAGTTGAACAGGAGTAAAGGATCTTGGGAAAGAGAACCTAAACTGAGGGGCCTTTTGATTTGGGATCTTGGAGAGAGAGGATGAATGCTTGCCCACCCATAATAGATCAAGAGCCAGTCCAAAGGGTTTTCTTTGGACATCTATATCCCAAAAGCCTGGTGTGTTTCCTGAAAGCTTCAATCATCGACCAGAAGGAGATTTCAGGTCTCCATAGGCCTAAGGGGTAAGTGGATTCAGCCAGCTGCTGAGTTGGTCCCAGAAGACTCGCAACCCTTGCCTGCCTTACCACAAAGACCCTGTTATATTTCTAATAGTACAGATTTTAGATTAGGATAAGAAATAGGGGAGGGAAGGTTTTCTGGTTTTGGACATCTGGCCTGACCAGGGAAATGGACCTTTTGGGATTAGTAATGAGGGACCCCCCCAATACCTCTCCCCTCTCCCAACTTCTGCAACTTTAATAATTACAACAATAAACTTGGAGAGCAGTCAGATTAAAGGAGATTTTATTCAGGGAGACAAAAAGGGAACAAACAGTCTGAGAGACTAGCAGCTCAAGCCTTGACTCTGTCTTATCAAGACCCCACCCCTTGCTGTGACACTTTAACCCAGCAAGAACCTTTTGCCTAAAGGGGATCTTGGCTTACCAAGCCTGGGATCCCACCAACATTACCCACAAGCAAAGACCCCTCTCAAGCTACAATCACTGGTAAACCATTTTTTAGAGAGAATTTTCCTCTTCATCCTAGTAATAGTGATATATAGAGAGAGCTCCTGATAGACACACACATACAAGTCAGTCATCTCATTACCACCTAAAAACCTCTTCAAATATGTCATTATTACAGAATTTAAGTGTGAATTCTTTGATAAAATGAATAGTGCTTTACTTCCCTCTTTCTTGGTATCCCTGGTACTTTGTACAGTATCCGACAAATATAGTGCTTAATTAATGTTTGTTGACTGACTTGCTCATGCTATATCACATGTCCTAGTTAAGGGGCATTGAATTTATTACCCATTGCATTATTGCTTTAAGTATCTATTTGTCTCACAGAACCCTAACATTCAAAGATAATTAGTATAAAAAAATTAAAGAACATATTATAGGTTGACAGTGATCCCTAAACTATACAGCTATAAAGTGGTATAGGGAATTAAAATTAACTTAATTCATTATTGGTATTCACACAAAAGATGTAGTGTAGTGCCACTATCATTAAACATTGTTATCATCTAGATAATTATGTCTTTTCTTTTACTAAAGACTGTAAAATTAAGGATGATGTCTTCCATATTTTCTTGAAAGTACATTATACTGCTGAAACTCAATGTCTATGAAAATCAGGTTTTATAATTACTACCATCTCTGTCAAGTAACTTGTGTATCAAATGCATGAACATTATTTCCTATGGGGTCAAAAATCTTAATTGATATTTATGCTAATGAAGAACACACAGTTACTTGAACATATTGTAATTCATTAATTAGTGCACAGAATAAGAGAAAGTATTCCTTATAAGCCTTCAGGATGAAAATATATTTCCTAAATAAAAGATAACTTGATTCCATATGGTACTTTAAAATTAATAGCTTATTTTCACTTTGAAGATTAATCAGGTAAAAGAGTCCCTTGACATCAGCAATAATACGTCTGTATTCTCTAATAGTAATTTCTCCTTATAAATCACTATGCAATAGGGAAATTTATTTTTTGTGTTCAGAACTTTATCATTTTAGAAACTTGATATCAGTTTCATCATTATATTACAATATTTTTTCTCCATTCATGTTGCACTTAATATTTCCTCAACAGTCTTATAAACTGTTTTTATTCAGACGAGCAAATGAGTCATTTCTTCCACTAAAAATCTGTTAAATGTCTTTTTCCACCTAAATGATTAACAGTCCTTATGCTATCTATTTTATCACTATTGTTTGGAGCTAATTAAAAAAAACTAAGAAAACTTGAAAACAGTTTGATTTTTTTATTTGATAGATATGTTAATAGATATGTCTTCAAAAATTTTATTTTATACTCTATTTTTTAAGGCAAAATACATTTTTAGGCAAAAATTATATAATATGAAGAACTAGAAAAATGCTGTTCACAGGACTTGTATAATTTTACATGCAATATAGAGTTCAAGCCATAGTATTTAGATATGAATTTTCTCAATTGTGGACAGAATGATTACTGAAGATTCTATGTCTTGGTGAGGGACAATGTTGTCAAGAACTTCCTTCTTCACAATCAAAGCTAACAATAATCATATGGAAATATGTCCTAAATAACTCTTGATTAGAGAAATAAAAATAATGATGGAGTACCACTTCACATCTATAAAATTGACAAATATGGGAGTTAAGAAAAGTGGTAAATGTTGGAGGGGGTGTGGCAAAATTGGGACACTAATGCATTGTTGGCGTAATTATGAACTGATCCAAACATTATGGAGGGCAATTTGGAACTGTGTACAAAACTGTGCATACCAGTAATATCACTACTGGATCTGAATCCCAAAGAAATAATAAGAAATTTTGAAAAGACCTATTTTAATCAAAACTTTTTATAGCAGCTCTTTCTGTAGTAGCAAAGAATTGGAGATAAGAATGATATTCAACAATTGGGGAATGGCTGAACAAATGGTGGTACATCTTGGTGATAAAAAACTATTATGATATAATAAGAAATGATAAGCAAGATGATTTTAGAAAAAGCTGGAAATATCTGCAGGAACTGATACAGAGCAAAATAAGTAGAATTGGGAGAACACTGTGCACAATAACAGCAATAATGTATCATGATTATCTGTGAAAACTTGGCTGGTTTCAGTAGTGCAATGATCAGGGACAATCCTGAAAGACGTGATGGGGAATGCTATTCATCTCCAGAGAAAGAATTGTTGTCGTCTTTCACATCGGTGTATTTATGGATTTATTTTGAAGTTTTGGTTATGTATGAGTCTGTTCTTAGAACAGTGACTAATATGGAAGTGCATTTTTCATGACAACAAAAATAAAATTTAAAAACATTTCTTCTTTTTGTTTAGGATTGGAATTGGACAGATATAGTTCAAAATGTCTATACAATAGAAACTAATAATGGAAGATCTTTCCCAAGCTCTTACCTTTTTTTTTCCACTTTGCTCAGGGATAGAGCACAACGATATTTTCTTCACATTTCATAACATCTAATGTAAATACACAGGCTACATTCATGATAGGAAATGAGTTTATATAGCATCAAATATTTTCTTGATTACATGTAAACATTTACTATGTACATATATTTAATTATATTTTTAATTCTCTCCCTCCTTGTACCTACTCCTTCATCCTTGAATAAGGAAGCAATGTGGTATTTATTATCCATGTGAAGCCATGCCAAACATATTTCAATTTCAGCCATGTTGCAAAACAAAACACAAATAAGAAAATAAAGTAGAAAAATAAGTTTTAAACTTTAATCATCAGTTCTCTATCTGGAAATAAATAAGATTTTCCATCATGACTACTTTGCATATGTTTTGGATCATGGTTTTGATTATACCCTTTCACAGTTGATCATTCCTATCATATTGCTGTTACTTTGTACAATGTTCTCCTGGTTCTATTTACTTCACTTTGCATCAGGTCATACAATCTTCCAATGTCTTTCAGAAACCATACTGCTCATAATTTTTTATAACACAATAGTATTCCACCAAAATCACGTAACATATCTTGCGTAATGAAGGTATAATGGGGGATCTATAATGAGGGTCAGAAAGCTGTGAGCAGTCAGGAAGCTAATGTGGCTTAATCACAAGCTGTTTACTGATGGTACTAGATGTAGGAATGAGAAGTACCCAGTGCCTAAACCAGCCAAGGGATTGATGTAATTTCCCTTGGCAAAGACTAAACCCCTTTAAGAAGATTTCCCTTCAGCCTTTAACCTGGCTGAGGAAGTAACTCCTATTGGTTGACAGTGAGATTAGACAGGAAGGTAAGTGTGGTGCTTCCTGCCTAACAATAATGGAGTTACTCTGCCTCCCTCCTAGAATCTTGAACAGCAGTCTACTTAGATTTAATTTGAAGGTAGGAGCCACTAGTTCATAAGTTAAATTAAGGTTTATTTGAAAAGTTGATTAGGGAAAAGAGATTGGAGAGGGGGTTTGGAAACCTATGAATCTAGTCTAGTACTGCCTTCTTGATATAAGTTCAGGATGTAGAAGAACTCCTTGTTATGATCTCCAGCTGTTCCAAGGGTCCAGCCCTGGGACAGAAATAAATGATCACTGATGGTAATATAGAGCAACCTCTGGTTAGGGAATAAATGGTATATCTAATTGATGTTCCTATTGGGTCAGCAAAGATCTAAACCTGCCTGGCCTAGGTAAATTAATCCTATGTTCCTCCTCCCAACCACCTGGTTCCCCAAGGGGGAGAAGTAGGGAAAGAACAGAACCCAGCCCTGGGTTTCTAGGGCTTTATATAGCCTGTGTCCAACTGGCAGTTGGTACTTGCCCTGTGGCTAATGCCATGGTCAACATTCCAAAGAGGGCAACTGACAGGTTGTACCAAGCAAAGTTGACAGTATTAATCCTATATTACACTTGTTTATTCATTCTCCAATTTATCCTCAATTGTCAAAGTTTTGTCAGTACAGAAAGAGGCACTATATGTATGTATACGTATATGTATATGTATATGTATATGTATATGAATGTATATATGTATATGTATTATTTCTGTTTGTGTGTATGTGTGCTTGTGGAAATAAGCCTTTTTTCTCTTTAAACTCTTTGGGATACAAACCTAGTAGTGATATTGAAGGATTAAAGGATATGAATAGTTTTATAGCTTTTTTAATCATAGTTCCAAATTGTTCTGCAGAATCATTGGACTTCTCTATCTTATTTTCTAAAGTAACAGAGGAAAACAGTTAAATGACTTACCCAAGGTCACACATTCAGTAAGTATCTGACCCCATATTTGAACTCAGAAAGATGATTTCAGACTTCCTGGCTCCAAGCCCTTCATTCTATCCACTGCATCACCTAATTGCCCTTCCCTTGCCCAGAGTAGAATCTTAATAGATTCTACTCTGGCCCAGTATTTTAACTTCCTGTGGGTCTCTGTTTCAAGTACATTTCTTGTAAAGAATCTATTGTTGGATTCTGAGTTCTAATTAATTCTTCTATACACTTCTGTTTTATGGGTGACATGGCATAATTCACATTCACTGTGAATTTCATCCATTCTGGTTTTTTTCTGTTAATTTCCCTCTTAATTTATTATTCTGTTCCTCCTCTGAAACCTATTTTGCTTTTGTCCAATTGTATTTTTTGGCTTTAAATCATAATTTCTTTTCCCTTAACTCATTTCCCTCCTACTTCCTTATTTTGTAAAATATATTTCTATACCATTTAACTACATATATAATATATAATATAAAGTTTCACCTTTTTAAAACAATTTAAATGTGTGTGAATTCAAGCATTACCCACCTTGCACATTACCCTTCTATCCTGAAATATAAAAATCTGTTTTATGTGAGATATTTTCCCATTTTCTCTCTCTCCCTTCATTCATCTCCTAGGGCATTCCTCTTTCCTTGTCTGTACATTTTTATAACATGCCAATGTCTGACTCATTCTTAAGCTCTTTTAGTTTTTATAATCTCGAATGCTATAATAATAATACAATTCTTAGGAGTTGCATATGTTATTTTCACATATACAAAGGAAAACAGTTTAATCTCATTGAATCCCTTATGATTTACCTTTCATGTTTCTCTTTTTTTGTGTCTCTTGGATATTGTCTCTGACAGTCAATTTTTCTATTCATCTCTGGTCTTCAGGGAATCTTCTTTTTTTCAGTCAACTAGCATTATTTGTTTGTTTGTTTGTTTGTTTTTATATTTTCCCATAGTTACATGTTCCATGCTTTTTCCCTATTCCCCAAACCCCCATAACCTCCCTCATAGCCAACACACAATTCCACTGGCTTTTATGTGTATCATTGTTTAAGATCTAATTCCATATTATAGTTGGCCTAGAGTTATTGTTTAGTGTCTACATCCCCAATAATAATTCTATCAGCTTATGTGTTCAAGCATTTGTTTTTCTTCTGTGTTTCTACTCCCACAGTTCTTCCTCTGAATGTGACTAATTTTCTTTTCCATAAGGCTTTCAGCCTTACTCTGGATTATTGCATTGCAGCTAGTAGAGAAGTCTGTTATGTTCAATTGTACCACAGTATATCAGTGTTTGTATACAATGTTCTCCTGGACCTGTTCCTTTCACTCTGCATCAATTCCTGGAGGTCATTCCAGTACACATGGAATTCCTCCAGTTCTTTCTTCCTTTGAGCATAACATATTCCATCACCAACAGACACCACAATTTCTTCAGCCATTCCCCAACTGAATGACTTTCTCTCATTTTCCAATGTTTTGCTACCACAAAGAGCTATGCTATAAATGAATAAAAAATATTTTTCCTTATTACCTCTTTGGGGTATAAACCAAGCAGTGTTATGGCAGGATAAAAAGGCAGATAGTCTTTTAAAGCCGTTTGAGAATAGTTCCAAATTGTCATCCAGAATGGTTGGATCAATTCACAACTCCACCAGCAATGCATTAATATCCCAATTTCACAACATCCCCTCCAACATTCATTACTCTCCGCTGCTGTGATTTCAGCCAACCTCCTAGGTGTAAGGTGATACCTCAGAGTCATTTTGATTTGCATTTCTCTAATTATTAGAGATTTAGAACACTTTCTTATGTGCATATTGATAGTTTTTTATTTCTTTATCTGAAAATTGCCTATTCATTCCCCTTGTCCATTTATCAAATGGGGGATGGCTTGATTTTCATACAATTGATTTAGTCCCTTGTATATTTGAGTAATTAGACCTTTGTCTGAGTTTTTGTTATACCAAGAAAGCAAGGATGATTCAACAATAGGAAAACCATTCACATAATTGACCATATCAAGAAGCAAACCAACAAAAACCACATGATTATCTCAATAGATGTTAAAGAAGGCTTTGAAAAAATACAAAACCCATTCCTACTGAAAACACTGGAAAGTTTAGGAATAGAAGTGTTTTCAGTAGGAATGGGTTTTGTATGTTGAATCATTCTTGCATTCTTGGTATAAATCCCACCTTATAATAATGAATAACCCTTGTGATCACTTGCTGGAGTCTTTTTTCTAGTATTCTCTTTAAGATTTTTGCATCTATGTTCATTAAGGAGATTGGTCTGTAGTTTTCTTTCTCTTTTTTTGATATACTTGTCTTGGGATCAGTACCATATTTGCATCATGAAAGGAGTTTGCTAGAACTCCTTCTTTCCTTATTGTGTCAAATAGTTTGTATAGTACTGGAGTTAGTTGTTCTTTGAAGGTTTGATAGAATTCAAATGTGAATCCATCTGGTCCTGGGGATTTTTTTCTTAGGGAGTTCTTTGATGGCTTGTTAAATTTCTTTCTCTGAAATGGGATTATTTAAGTATTCTATTTCTTCTGCTGTTAATCTAGGCAATTTATATTTTTGTAAATATTCAACCACTTTACATAGATTGCTATATTTATTGCCATATAATTGGGCAAAATAGTTTTTAATGATTGCATTGAATTCCTCTTCATTAGAGGCAAGGTCTCTCTTTTCATCTTTGATATTGATAATTTGGTTTTCTTCAGTCCAGTTTTAAATTATATTGACCAGCAGTTTGTTAATTTTATTTGTCTTTTTTTTCAAAGTACCAGCTTCTGGTCTTATTTGTTAATTCAATAGTTCTTTTACTTTCAATTTTATTTATTTCTCCTTTGATTTTTATAATCTCTAATTTAGTTTTTAACTTGGGATTTTTAATTTGTTCCCCTTCTAGTTTTATTTTTATTTGCATGCCCAGTTCATTGGTCTTTTCCATCCCTTATTTTTTATTATATGCACTTAAGTTTATAAATTTCCCCCTTGTACTGCTTTAGCTGTATCCCACAGACTTTGGTAGGTTGTCTCATCATTGTCATTCTCTTCAATGAAATTATTAATTATTTCTATGATGTGTTCTTTATCTGATTTTGGAGAATCATATGGATGCTATACCATTTGGTGCATACATGGTGAGTACAGTTATTTCCTCATTATCTATACTGCCTTTTATCAGGCTGTAATTACCTTCTCTATCTCTTTTAATCAGATTTATTTTTACATTTGCTTTATCAGAAATCATGATTGCTACTCCTGCCTTCTTTTTCTCAGCTGAAGCCCAAAAGATTTTGCTCCAGTCATTCATCTTAACCCTGTATATGTCCACCTGCCTCATGTGTGTTTCTTGTAAACAACATAAGGTACCATTTTGTTTTCTAATCCACTCTGCTATTTGCTTCTGTTTTATGAGCAAGGTCAACCCATTCACATTTAGGGTTATAATTAACAGCTGTGTATTACCTAACATTTTGTTATCCTCTCCTAGTTTGACTCCTTCTTCTTATGTTATTTCCTTTTAAACCAGTGGTTTGTTTTAAATCAGTCCCCCTTGTCCCCAACCTCGGTTTACTAGCCTTTCATCTCCTCCCTTCTCCTCTTATTATTTTTTAAGGCCCAATGAATTCCCTAACCCCTCTCTTTCCCTCCCTTTATGAACTCCCATACCCACTGCCCTCTTGGTTTATCTCTTCTGACTTTATTCATAGGGTTATATAGAATTTGATATCCCAATGTACCTAGCTACTGTTTCTTCTCAGGATTAATTCCACTCAGAGTAAAGTTTAAGTATTTCCTATTAAAGCTCTCTTCCTCTCCTTCTTATAATAGTATTTATCCCCTCCCCTTCCGATGCCCTCTTTTTGTGGTATAGATTATCCTATTTTTTTATTCCTCCAAGTTACTCTTGGTGCCATCCATTGTCTATTCCCCACACACAATTCCCCCCCAAAATCATCTTAGACCATTTAGTACTCCAACCTCTCCCTATGACTAATTCTTCTAATTACTATAATAGTTAATACAATTTTTTAGAATTACACATAACACTTCTCCATATAGAGATTCAAATAATTTGATCTTATTGAAGCCCTTGAAGAAGGAAATTTAAAGATAAGAGTTTTCTTTCTTTACCCTCTCTTATTTACCTTTTCATGTTTCTCTCAATTTTTGTTCATTACATATCAAAATTTCCATTTAGTCCTTGTCTTTTCTGTGCAAAAATTGGAAATCTATTTTGTATAATGCCCATACTTTCCCCTGAAGTATATAGTCAGTTTTGATGGGTAGATGATCCTTGGTTGTAGACCCAATTCTCTTGCCTTTCTGAATATCACATTCCAAGCCTTGTGGTATTTTTTTAAAACCCTTACCTTCTATCTTAGAATCAATACTCTGTATTGGTTCTAAGGCAGAAGAGTGGTAAGGGCTAGGCAATGAGGGTTAAATGACTTGTCCAGGGTCACATAGCTAGGAAGTGTCTGAGGCCAGATTTGAACTTAGGACCTCCTGTCTCTAGACCTGACTCTCAATCCATTGAGTCACCCAGCTGCCCCTCCTTATGGTCTTGTAGTGTGGAGGTGGCCAGATCCTATGTAATTCTGATTGGTGTTCCTTGATATCTGAATTGTCTCTTTCTGGCTTCTTGTAATATTTTCTCCTCAACTTGGAAGCTTTTGGATTTGGCTATTATATTCCTTTGGGTTGTCTTCTGAGGATTTATTGTAGAGGTTGTTCTATTGACTCTTTCAATGTCTATTTTGCCCTCTTATACTAGTACATAAGCGCAGTTGTCTTAGATAATTTCTTGTCATAGGATATCTAGATTTCTATTTGTCTCTTATTTTTCCTGAAGACCAATAATTCTCAAGTTGTCTCTTTTAGTCCTGTTTTTAAATCTGCCATCTTCTCACTGAGATATTTAATGTTTTCTTCTATTTTGTCATCTTTTGACTTTGCTTTATTAATTCTTGCTGTCTTGTGAGATCTTTGGCTTCTACTTGCCCAATTCTAGCCTTTAAAGACTGGTTTTCAGCTATAATCTTTTGGTTTTCCTCTTCATTCTATTCTATCTGGCTTTTTATGGCTTCCAGCTGCACATTTATGGTCTTCAATTTGCATATCATTTCATTTCATTTCTGAACCTCACTTTCCAGTTGTGAAATTCTGCCTTTTAAACTGTTATTTTCTTTTTGAACTATTTATCACTTTTCTTGCCAGATGTCTTCCATCTTTCTCATGATCTCACATTTGAACTCTTCAAGAGCTTGTGACTAATTTTCATTTTGGGGTGAAAGTTTGAATGTCTTTAATTGTTTGTCCTCCTCTGCTTTCTGTAATTTTTCTGTGCAAAAGTTATCAAATGTTAGAGGGGTTTTTTTTGGTCTTTTTGGTGGTTATCTCTTGGATCTTGCTTGTCATAATTATGCTGCATTTTTTTTCTCAGCCAGAAGTCTGAGTGAGGCAGGCAAGCTCTCTATGAATAGAGATAAGGAGCAGCTTTGCCTGAGGCTACTTTGTGAGTCTCCTGGATTACATTGTGTGCTAGTCCTCTGCTGTCCCCAGCCCTTCTCAGCTTCACTCCTGCTCCCAAGGACTGAGCTCCCCAGCCTCCTGGGATCTCTAGTCTAGCTGTTCTCAGGTCAAGCCCCAGTGGTACAAGTAAGCTGCTCAGAGCCTGGAAATTGGTCCATACTTGCTCCTCCTTCTGAGGTTCACCCTTGAGTCTCAGCATACCGAGCTGCTTCCACTGTCTGCTACCTCTCTCAACTCCCAAGGTCTGAGCTCTCTAACCTCCTGGAGTCTCAAGTCTTGATACTCTCAGGGGCAAGCTCCTGGTGGTCTCAGTTAGCTATCAAGAAGCTAGATTCCCCCCCACACACTTGCTCTAATTCTGGTGTGCAGCCTCAGACTCTAGTAATGTGAGTGGAATGGGGGAGGGTTGATTAGTTCACATTTTGATGGGAGCTATTTGCCCCCCTTATAGTGTGGAAATGCCCAAATCCCACAGAACTTTGATATTTCACCCTATTGTGGGGTCCCTTCTTTCATTTGGATTTGGTTCTTTTGTCCTTTGGAGTTAAGCTGTTGGTTGGTTGTGAGGAGAGTTAAGAGCCCTGTTCTACTCTTTAGCCATTTTAACCCAGAAGTCCAGTCTTTAGGGTTTCTTCTTGAAAGACATCTTTTGCATATTTTATGTATATACATATACATATATATGTCTATATGTCTTAATATATATTTCAGAGTATATATACATACATATTTATATATACTCTGAAATGATTTTCCTCTGCTTTTCTTTGTAAATTATTCTTGGTTGAAGTTTTAGCTCATCTGCATGCCATGGTATCATATTACAAACCCACTCTCCCCTTCAATGCAATAGTTGCTAAATCTTTTATGATATTAACTCTAGATCTACAGTATTTGAATATTCTCTTTCTGGTTACTTATATTTACTATTTGACTTGAGAGATCTAGAAACTGGAAATAGTACTCTTGGAAGTTTTCACTATGAAATGTATTTCAGGTGGTGATGAGTGTGGAAAATATAAGTAAGGTAATGGGGTCACCAGGGATATTATAATAAATTAAATAGTTTGTGGGAACACACTCTAGGATTTATGAGAGACTGGACCAGGGTGGAGAGACCAGAGTTTACTGGATTTCCACAGGAATGGCAGTTGATCTTAACTGTCACTCAGCTTCCATAAGGCCAGAGACTAGAAATAGGCTAACAAGGTAAAAGGGACTTAACAGCTTTAATTATGTTTGACTATAAGGTGGGAAAGGGATTTCTATACTTAAAATCCAAAGGATAAAACCACAGGGCAATGGGAGGACTTGTTCTACTTTTATCTAAGTGATCTAAACTAACAGGGCCCAAGGAGCTATAAATGGAGTCTCTGCCTCAGACCTGGAACCTGCCAGGCATGAGTACAGCTGGGACTTTTGTGGCTTTGGGATTCTCACTGCAATCCACTGATGATCTCTGGATGTCAGGAGCTAAAGTTGTCTCAGGTACCAAGTAGAGAAGGTTTTGCTTGAAACACTGTCCACCAGCTCTCAAACTTCTCCTCCTCCCTTGGCTCTATAGTTCTTGTTCCCTTTGCTAGATGCCACACTCAGGGCCCCAGGGAAAATCAGAAAGCAGGGTGCCCTTTTCTCTGAGGTCTCCCAGGCTGGCAACAGGTTTTGCCCACCACTAATGGAGTCCTCACTCAGGGCCAAGTCACCTCTTCCTGCTTCTTCATTCCTACCTGGAATTCCCAGCACCAGCTCCTTCCTGCTATGTACTTCCTAATCAATACCTAATCAATACCTAATCTAATCTTCCTCACAACATGAGTAAGTGACTTCTATTTATATTTTACCTTCTAGTCCTTGGGGGAGTTTTCCTTGATGATTTCTTGAAATTATGTCTAGGCTCTATCTTTATTTATGACTTTCAAGTAGTCCAATATTTTTTAAATTATTTTCTCTTGATCTATTTCCCAGGCCATTTGTTTTCCCAATGAAATATTTAAGATTCTCTGTTTTTTTTTTCATTCTTTTGCCTTTTGTTTATTGTTTCTTGATGTCTCATGGAGTTATTAATTTCTACTTTTCAAGTTCTAATCCTTGTGGGATTATTTTCTTCAGAGAGCTTTTGTGTCTTTTTTCCATTTGGCAAAATCTGTTTTATTAAGCATTATTTTCTTCTCAGAAGTATTAAGTGCCTCTTTTTCCATAATTTTCTTCTTTTGCTTTTTTTCTTTGCCTCATTTTTTCCTTAATATGGCTCTGATTTTGAAAATCAATTTTTACTCTTATGGGAATTCTTCTTGGGCTTGTGTCCAATTATTTTTTTTCTTTTGAGCTTCGCTTATAGTTATCTTCCTTTTATTACCTTCTTTTGAGTTTGTGTTTTGATCTTTCCTTTCAGTATAATAGGATTTTTTTTATGGTGAAATTCTTTTTGTCATGGTTGTTGGCTCTTTTTTCTATGATATTCTTTATTCTGAAATTTATTAAACTTGGAAGCTTTTTGGATTTTTCACACTATTCTTTTTTAGAGCTTAGGGATTACAAATATTTCTTTTTGCTTCTAAAGTAGAGTGACTTGGAAAGGCTACTTGTTTCTATTCTACCTTGTCAGTATTTTAGTCCTTACCAGGAAGACCCATACTTTTGGGTACCATAAATGATTCTGTTCCTTAGGGCCCCTGATCCCTTCTGACTTAAAGTCATATTGCCCCTCAGGTTTCTTGCTTGCTCTTGAGTAAAAGTGTTCCTCTCTCTCCTTAAACTAAAACCCAGAAATAGATATAGGCATTGGAATTGTTGAAAGCATCTCGTTCTGCATCCAGGTAGAATAGGGGTCTCCTGAAATTTCTTTCTGACAAGTTGTCAAGTCCCCTTATTCTCTTGGCTAGAGATACTGAAGCTGCTGCTACTTCTGTCATCATTACCTAGCCCCACTATTGGTGTTTCATCCATATGGCATTCAAGTTAGCCTCTACCCACATGTCCCAGATTTTTCTTTCCAAATTCTTGGGTTGGTTTGGGTTTTAAGAATATATCATTTTTATCTTTTGTTGACACTGTCTCTTAAGAATTTGATTTGAAGTGCTTAAGTTAAGGGCCATATCTTTCAGGAACAGGCTAGAAATATTTCCATTGTATTTTGTCCACATCACACATTATCTGGAGAATTGTGTTCCCCTATTGGAGGAAGCCAGGTGGCTGGACATGGAAATAGGAAGGAATCTTGCCTCAGTGTGAAGATGGGACTCTCCCCTGCCCACTTTTAGATTTAATCACCAGAAGTGTATACACTTCCACATTTCCTTAAATGAGGGGAGGTCCTCAACCCATGTGCTAATCTGAGTGACCACTCGGAAGCCACTGAATGCCCTCTGGGCAGTCCTAAGAAAATTCTAAAACTGTTATTAGTCTACATAAAGTGAAAGGAAGGCACAGGAAGTGAGGCAAAGAAGGGTCTTTAAAAATAGCTGCAACTTCCTATGACTAGCTCTTTTCTCCTTCGAACTTGACCTAGGACAAGCTCTGGCTTAGGACCTTGGACTGCTCTTGGATCTTCCTTTAAGACTACCATATAGGTGAACAAAAAGGCTGACTCTTTTCCTAGCTCCTGTAGGGACTAGCATCCAGGGAGGTCCCCTCCCCCATCTTGGAGGATGAGACTACGTGGCCGGAACCCATGCTTAATTTATCCCTAGGCCCTCTGGCTGGAGCTTCTGGAGCCCTGCAGAAGTAGAGCCAGTGCTGGAGTAAATTGTCTAGCTTGTTAAACTAGATTTCTTACTCTGTCCTCTTTCTCATTTATCTACCTTCACTATTTCCCTCTATTTTATAAATAAACTGCTATAAAAGTAATTTTGACTTGAGATATGTTAATTTGAAGACAACACACATATATTTGGTCCAACCATAATTTTTAATCCTTAAATCAGAAAAGTTGTATGACCATATTCAATTCATTTACTTTCCCTCAGTTTCAGCCTGTTTCCTCATCTACGAAATTGAGATAATTATAGCACTGATCTCATGGAGTATTGTGTTAATATGTGATAATATATGTAAAATGTTTTTCACATCTTAAAGCACTATATTAATTCCAGCTATTGTTGGTACTAGTGGTAGTGGTTTAGGCATAGTTTAAGGAGGATTTTCATTAGATGAAAAATGTCCAAAGGAGAGCAAATGGGGGTGAAGAAACTTGAGTTCTTGATATGGTAGGGTTGGTTGATGGAACTAAGGTATATTTACCCTAGAGAAAAGATGACTGAAAGGAAGTAGTCTTCAAGTATCTAAAAGGTGACATTAGAAAAAGGAAAATTCTTGCTATTTGGTCCCAGAAAGCAAGACTAGGAACAATGGATTAGAGTTTCATAGAAGATCCTTTAGGACTGATGTCAGGAGAATGTACTAAGGATAGGTGCTATTTAAAAGCATAATGGGTGATGATAAGAGGTAGTATATTCTTCCATATTACAGTTCCTCCAGCAAAGACTAGAAGACCATTTCTCATACTGGAAGTGGGGATTCTATTCATGTATGGTTTAGACAATGTATGCATGGTGTATGGCACTGAAGTCCTTTCCAATTTTCAGTTTCTATAATTCTGTAAGTGTTGAAAGAAAAAGATTCCAATGTAAGACAAGTAATTTTGATGGATGTTATTGTGGCATAATTATGTAAAAGGCATGCAGTTATTGTAACTGATGTAGTATGTCCTGAATGACCTAATTTTTCTTTCTATACTTCTTCCATAAAAATAGATGACACGCACACACACATATTTATTTATTTATTTATTTATTTATTTATTTATTTATTTATTTATTTATTTATTTATTTATTTATTTATTTATTTATTTATTTATTTATGATGGGGTAGTCTAGTGCTAATCTTATGTGATCTTGGAAGTTAAGGAGGGTCAGAAATAATGGATGGTATAGGATTATCCTATTGACTTTTCAAAATTCACATGATAGGAGATTACAATCCTTTTTGTCCACTATGAGCAAAGGAGTCACCAAGATCTTATAGAAACAAATGAGGGAGAGTTGCCCTAGTAGAAGCAAACAAGCATTTTTGTCAGTATAGGTAATCACAGAGCCTTTTCAACATATAGTTAACTTACTGGACCCATTTACAGAATAAAAGTTTCAGTTTTCCTTAGTTACTTCCCTTTCACATAACCAAGATTCTCTTGGAAGGAATTTCTACTTTCTTATATGATAAGCAACTATCTTATTAGTTTGATGGTATTTACATATATGCTAGAACATTCCTCCTCAAAATATATTTATTTTTCTGCTTATAATGTTTTAAATCAAATAAAAACAAAATAAATTAAGATAGTTATTAAATTGTCATTGGTTATTGGATTTGATTTTGAAAAAGAAGATAGTTCTTTTTGGGTCCCCTCATTCTTGTAACAATGAATAATTCATCAGGATCATAATGATGCAGAAGAAGAGTAGGAAGGGGAAATGTGGCTGGGGACTTTTCATTCTATGGGCCTGAGCCTTGCTGAGAGTCTTTGGACCTTAGGGTGTCAACCTGCTACACTTATTGATCCAATATTTCTTTGTTAATCCAGTCAATCATTTCCACTTTTGAAACATCCTTCTTACTTATGCAGTCATCCATCCCATTTTTATAAAATAGTCCTTCAGGTACAACCCTCTCCTTCCTTCCTTCCTTCGTTCCTTTGTTCCTTCCTTCCTTCCTTCCTTCCTTCCTTCCTTCCTTCCTTCCTTCCTTCATTTCTTCCTTCCTTTCTGTTTTCCTTCCTTCCTTCTTTCTTTCCTTCCTTCCTTCCATTGATTATAGAACAACAAAATCATACATCTGAGAAGTATGAGTAGTAACTTGTCTTTGCACATATCCCCTAAGATGAGAAACATTTATGTGGATTCTGGGGTAAGGTATTCTATGTTTTCCTACCATTTGGATAAGAACAGTCTCTTTCTATTGGCTGTGTAGACAGAAATGGCAATTTCTTTAAATATTCTTGACTGAAGTTTCTCTTTCTGGAAGCAGCATCTGGGAGTGAAGTTCTTGTTTAGTGAAACTTAGGCATCATGCTTTGAGATGGATGAAAAAGAAAAGTGAACCTTCCCTCTACTCCTTTTACCTTTAGGCTCTGTGGCCCTGAGAATTTAGCTTGTTGTAGGGATTTTGATCTGCTGTGTTTTTCCCATTTTAGTATCAAGCACAGGTGATAGTCCCCAGACTTGAGAACTAGAGCCACAGCAATCGTAGAGGTAGGATTCTAAGCCAAATGGTATTGCCAATTCAGCAATGAAGGCCTCAGAAGCCATTGTGCTAGGCTTAAAGTCCATCAGGATTTATACTTGGAAATTTCTTGCACCATGTTGAATTGGGACTGAGGTAAATTGAACGTAATTCTCTTCTCTCCCCAAGAGACATAAATAATGTAAGGGTGAATTTTCCTCTTCAGATGTTAGGGAAACATAATTATATATCTATTTTTGTTGAAACTTCTAAGTAAATACTCTTTTGCAAAATTTAATCTTATTCTGAAGTGATTAAATAAAACTGGGATGCAGTGTACCTCAAAATTAGGAAAGAACAATCAATAGAAGCCTAAGGAAATAACAGGTGTGGACACTGACAGATGTGATGAAACATAATATATCTGACTTAGGCAATATAAGTTATGTTTGTCACACCTTAAAGAAAAAAAAACATTATTTTCAGAACTGAGGAAATAATGAAAAATTATAAGTTACTGTTTTATTTCATTGTTAATTATTCAATTTAAAAGTAGAATATGAAACTAAATTAAATCAAATTTGATTCACATACAAGGTCATATTGTATAACTCAGTAGTGGTATGCTCTTCATTCTGGAAATCATTAGTGAAAGGAAGGCTTCTGTAACAAGGTCAAGGAAAGGAAAATGTGTTTCTCAACTCGATCAGCTAAGCAGTCTTGGCTTCATGTTCAAAATTATAATACAAAATGTTCCTTGTAATGATTACTTGAAGGTAATGGATGTTTGGAGCTCTGTATGCTTGTGTGGACTGCTTGAAAGAAATGGAGCATTGGGCACTGGCATCCTGAAATTAAATTTAAATCAACGAATATTTATTAAGTGTCACTAAACTCCCAATTTATTCTATGTCTCTATCTTAAACTTTCAAGATTTGATTATTCAGGAAAGAAGAAAAAATTAAGACAGATTGCATGAAACTGATTATATTTTGAAACACAAACCTGAACTTTAATACTCCTCTCAATAGGAGGTTTACTTAAGTAACACAGCTCTAATTCATGGTTGCCCATAATTCTAACTTCACTTTCCATTATAAAAAAAAAAAAACAACTGCCATGAATACTTATTGCCTAAAGCAATTGGAACTTACAGAAGTTGTCAAAATTTAAATAGATAACATGAAAATGGAGGAACAGAGAAAGATGTTCTTAAAATATTTCAGATACTAATATAATCTGACTCAGAAATAGTCCAATTGAATGTTCAGTTCCTTAATAAAGTATACTACTTAGAAACAAAATAACTGTTTGGAAAAAGAATAAACCCATTGTTTATGGCTTACAGAGCCATTAGACAAAGTATAAAGAGTTTTCAAGGATATATTAAGGAGAATGTAAATGCATTGCATTGTTTTCAGTGTGAAAGAATTAATCAGTGAGAGTGTTTATTTGGTTAGTGTTATATACACTTTATGACCTACCTTCTTAAGGACCATTTTGTATATACTCCTTAAATTTCAGTAAAATGTGTAAAAGTATTCTCCAACTATTTTTGAACTTTGCAGAAAAAAACTCATTTTAAGGAGTCTGCAAAAAAGATTTATACATATAGAAATCAATAAAACAAAGAAAAATATAAGTAAAGGATTTTCTTGTTTTAATTTTCTAGATGTTTTTATTGTTAGCTTAACTTTCATTAAAAACACATCAATTAAAAATCTTCAAGGAATGGACAATAATCTTTAAAAAAATTACCTTCCTTCATAGAATCAATACTGTGTTCCAATCAATATTGATGCCAAGGCAAAAGAGTGGTAAGGGTAGACAATAAGGGTTAAGTGACTTGTCCAGGGTCACATAGCTAGGAAGTGTCTGAGGCTAAATTTGAACCCTGGTCCTCCTGACTCCAGGCCTTGTGCTGTATTCATTGAGCCACCTAGCTTCCTTTCTCTTTTACATTTTGAAAAATTAATGGCCTCTCTGTCTCATTCACTTACTTACCAAAGTTTCCATTTATTATTTCCTTTCTAATCTTAAATTGCATTGCTTTTGTTTGTGAAAAATCTGCTTAATTAAACACAGTCAAGTTTGTCTATTTTATATCTCTTAATGTTCTCTACATCTCCTGTGGACAATTTTTTTCCTCATCCTTATATTTGATAGTAAACTATTCCATGCTTCTGTTATTTGTTTATAGTTTCATTTTTAAATTTTCAGTCATGTAAACATCTTGACTTTACCTTGGTATATGGTGTGAGATGTTAGTCTGTGCCTAGTTTTTGCCATATTTTTTCTAGTTTTCCCAAAAGTTTTTGTCTTACTAGTTTTCCTTTCAAAAGCTTGATCTTTGCATTTGTAAAATACTAAGAAATGTTTAAAATCTTGAGCTTGTTGTATGGAAACTTTGTTAAGTAAGTGTCTCCAACGATAGCATTTATCATATATATAAAGAGAACTGAGTCAAATTTAAAAGTATACAAAGCATTCCTCAATTGACAAATGCTCAAAAAATAAGTATAGATAATTCTTAAATGAAGAAATTGAAATTATCTTTAGTTATATAAAATGTTCTGTAGTACTTTAATTTCCAACACTGCAGGAGTTATATTTTTATGAAGTTTATTAATAATCACATGAAGCAGAAAGAATAAAAAGAAAATAGAAGTAAAAATAACTTAATTATTTAACAAAATTAAGACCACATGACTATGTTCTCCTTGCCTTTTTAAAAGTCCACTCTAAGGAATTCTGGGAAAATGGAGGTTTAGGCACAGCAAAACTCCAGACCTCCATACTGTTTAACACCAATATAAAAAACAAAATGTTTCAAGGGGAAAGAAAACTAAATCTAACAACAGGACAGAGCTGGGGGTTCCTCCTGCTGGACAGTTTAAGAGG
Organism: Gracilinanus agilis; assembly: GCF_016433145.1. Taxonomy (NCBI): domain Eukaryota; kingdom Metazoa; phylum Chordata; class Mammalia; order Didelphimorphia; family Didelphidae; genus Gracilinanus; species Gracilinanus agilis. The sequence goes on from NC_058133.1 coordinate 303,294,685, forward strand.
CACACCAATAACTGGAATGCCTGAATACTTGAAATGTTGGGTTTGAGGGTATGGAAAAAGTAGAATCCCAGGACCCCCTACCACGCATGCTGTGCTGAGGCTCCTGAAATCTCTGGGAGTGTGGGGGGGTAAATGCACTAGTCCAGAGAGATGGTCTTTCTGGCACAGCTGATATGGCCTCAAGGCATTGAACACAGACAGCAGGGAGGCAGCTAGAGGAGAAATACAGAGAGGGCAAACTAGACACAGCAAAAAACATTCCATCTTGTCCCCCCTTCTATCAAGGTTTTAACCTCAAGCTCTACCTATTAACCCCACTCTGGCTTAATCCCATAAATAGAGAAGATAAGAAGTCTCCAGAGGGCAGGGAAACTCCAACATCTCTCCCCCATAGAGTGCAGGGAAAATAGCTACAAACTTGTTGCCAGCTGGGGAATATTCTACATCAAAGCTCATTAAAATCATCTGCTTAACCTAATCAACCAACAGAGTAGAGAAAGTGCCCATTCAGGACAAAATAGCCCAAATCCAAAGATTCAGCAAGTAATCAGAGAAGTAAGATTATAGCCAATTACAAGAGGAAAAGAAGGAGGGGGATGAGTAAACAACAGAAAAAGAAAAAAGAAATTATAATTGACAGCTTTTTTTTTCCAAGAAGGGAACAAACAGCAAATAAAACAGAAGAAGATCAAGGAACTCTAAGTAAAAACACAGAAACTCCAGCAAATTGGACACAAGCTTTGGAAGAATACAAAATGCAATTCAAAAAACATTTGAAAGAGGTTGAAGACAATGGGAAAAGAAAATGCATTAACTAAAATAAGAAAATAGTGTCTTGAAAGCCAAAATTGACCAGCTTGAAAATGACACAAAGAAGATGAAAGATGACCTACAAAAAATCAGACTAGAAGGAGAAGGATGACCAAAAAGGCAGGGATGAAATTCAGTCCTTAAAAATTAGATTTCAACAACTAGAAGCAAATGACTTCACAAGGCAGCAAGAATATATAAAACAAAATCAAAAGAATGAAAAATTTGAGGAAAATATGAAACATCTTACTGACAGAACCTCAGATCTGGAAAACAGATTGTGGGGAGACAATTCATGAATAATAATTCTGATCTACCAGAATTTGGTCTACCAAAACATCATGACAAAAGAAAAAGCATGGACATCATCCTACAGAAATTTATCCAAGAAAACTGCCTCAACATTCTTAAATAAGAGAGAAAAGTGGAGATTGAAAGAATCCACAGATCACCTCCTACATTTAATCCACAACTGACAACTCCCAGGAACACTACAGCCAAATTCAAAAACTACCAGACCAAGCAAAAAATATTACAAGTTTCTAAGAGGAAGTCATTCAGATACCAGAGAACCACAGTTAGGATGAAACAGGAAGTGGCTGCATCTGCACTGAAGGACCGGAAGGCATGGTATGTAATATTCCTGAAAGTAAGGAAAATTGGTCTACAACCAAGAATCAACTATCCAGCAAAACTGACTATATATGTGCAGGGGAAAGTATGGTCATTTAATAAAATTAAAGACTTCCAAGCATTCATAAAGAAAAGACCAGACAAAAACAGATAATCTGATGTCCAAACACAGAACTCAAGAGAACCACCAAAAAGTAATTAAGAGAGGGAGAAAAAAACAAAAACAAAAGACAAAAACCTTTTTTTAAGGGACCAAATAAGTTCAAATGATTTGTACCCTATATGAAAAGATGATATTGTAAACTCTTGAAAACTGTTATTATTATCAGAGTAGATATAAACTTAGAGGGAACAGAGACAGACTGCTTAAGATGAATTGTCAAGATACATATAAAAGTATGTAAAAATGACAATAAGAAAAATGAGAAAAGAGACAAAATGGAGTAAATTTATATTCCATAAAGAAGCACAAGGGGAGAGCTGGGAAGAAGACCAATACACTGGAAGGGTAAAGAGGTTGGAAACAGGAAATACTTAGTTTTTAAGTGCATTGTAATTAATTCATATAGGGAAGAAAAATCAAATCCATTGGGGCAGAGAATTGATTCATGTCCTATAGAAAAGTAGAAGGGTAACATACAGACTGTTGAGGAGGGAAGCAATACTAGGGAGTGAGAGTGTGGGTACCTTAAAAAGACACTAAAAAAATAAGGGAGAAATAAGAAGGGAGGGGGAAGAAAGGAAAGGAAAGGAGGGAATTAGGGGGACCGATTAAAAACAAAACACTGGTATAGAAGGAAAGAGTGAAAGAAGAAAGGGACAACGAGAGAGAATTGAAATGTCCGGGAATACACAGTTGATAATTATAACTCTGAATGTGAATGGGATGAACATACCCATAAAACAGAAGCAAATAGCAGAATGGATTAGAAACCAAAATCCTAACATATGTTGTCTAAAAGAAACACACATGAGGAAGGTGGATATATATAGGGTAAAAATAAAAGCCTGGAGAAATATTTATTTGGCTTCAACTGAGAAAAAGAAGGCAGGAGTAGCAATCATGATTTCTGACAAAGGCAAAGTAAAAATGGATCTAGTTAAAAGAGATAGGTAAGGTAATTATATCCTAATAAAAGGCAGTATAAAAATGAAACAATATCAGTAATCAACATCCAAATAGCATCCAAATGTCTAAAAGAGAAACTGGCAGAGGAAAAGGAGGATATAGATCTTAAAACTACATTAGTTGGAGACTTGAATCTTCCCTTATGAAATCTAGATAAATCAAAACAAAAAATAAATAAGAAAGAGGTAAAAGAGGTGAATGAAATCCTAGAAAATTTAGATTTAATAGATATATGGATAAAAATGAAAAGGAACAAAAAGGAATACACCTTCTTTTCAGCAGCACATGGTACATTCACAAAGACTGACCATATATTAGGACATAGAAACATGGCAAACAAAGTCAAAAAAGCATAAATATTTAATGCAAACTTTTTATATCACAATGCAATACAAATAATAATTAATAAGGATACATAAACAGGCAAATCAAAATTAATTGTAAACTAAATAATATGATTCTCCAAAATCAGTTAAAGTACAAATAATAGAAACAATAATTTAATAAAAGGGAATGACAATGATGAGACATCCTATCAAAATATGTGGGATACAGCCAAAGCAGAACTCAGGGGGAAATTTATATCCTTGGGTGCATATATGAACAAACTGGGGAGGGTAAATGTCAATGAATTGGGCATGCAAATCAAAAAACTAGAAAGTGAACAAATTAAAACTCCCCAGATTTTTACCCCAGATGTAATACTAGCAAAAAGACACCAGCAACTGATCACAAAGGTTATTCATTATGATCAAATAGGATTTATACCAGGAATACAAGGTTGGTTCAATATTATGAAAAACATCCACATAATTGACCACATCAATAAGCAAACCAACAAAGATCACATGATTACCTCAATAGATCATGAAAAAGCCTTTGAAAAAATGTAACAACCATTCCTATTGAAAACACTAGAAAGAATAGGAATAGAGGGGCCTTTTCTAAAAATAATAAATAGTATATATCTTAAACCATCAATAAGAATCATCTGTAATGGCAATAAATTAGGAGCATTCCCAAAAAAAATCAGGTGTGAAAAAAAGTTGCACATTATCACCTCTAATGTTTAATGTTGTACTAGAAATACTAGCAGTAGCAAATAGAGAAAAAAAGAAATTAAAGGTATTAATATAGGCAATGAGGAGACAAAGCTATCACTCTTTGCAGATGATATGATGGTCAACTTAAAAAATCCTAGAGAATCAACTAAAAAGCTAGTGGAAATAATTAATAACTTAAGCAAAGTTGCAGAATACAAAATAAATGCACATAAATCATCAGCATTTATACATATTTCCAACATATCTCAGCAGTAAGAGATAAAAAGAAAAATTCCATTTAAAATCACCCTAGACAGTTCAGTCCAGGTTCCGGGTTAAGATGGAGGCAGAGTAAAAAGAAGCTCTTAACCTCTCCTGACCGAAAGACACAGGACTCCTCAAGGGGACATAAAAACAAATCCAGACAAACGGAGGGACCCCACAACAGGGTGCAGCATGGAAGGTATGTGGAATCGGGGCATTTCCATGCTCTAAAGGGGTGAAACAGCTCTCACTAAATCTCGGGCTGAGTTACCACCCCCACCCCCTCCACACACACCACCTACATTGTCAAAGCCAGCTAAAAAGAAATAGAACAAGTTTGGGGCACCCATTGAGTCATTGGCAGCTCCAGGGCCTGTTCCTGAGAGCAGCAAGATTTAGGACCCCAAAAAGCTAAAGAACGAGCATGGACTCTGAGCATGGACATCAAGTGCAGGCTCAGGCGGAGGCAGTGGTGGAGGCAGACACAGGCATGAGCGAAGGCTCTGAAATCCTGAGTGGGGAGCAAGTGCAGACGGGTATACGACTGTGGAATCAGGGCCCTGAGACTTGTAAAGGAACCTCTGGCAGAGGACCAAGCAAGGGAGTCCACCAGGGGGCTTGACCTTGAGAAAAACCAGACCTCAGACCTCAGGACCCAAAAGAGCACAGACAGACCCTGAGTGAGAGGATAAAGGTGAGAAGCTGCTGGGCTAACAATGGCTACCCAGAATCAGGAAGTTCAGAAGAGAAAGATTAACAACAAGAAAAAGAAATCTTTAACACTCTACAACTTTTACACAGAGAAAATCCAGACAACTGAGCAAACAGAGGACGAGAACAAACAAGCATCCGGACCCTCCCAAAAGAATGAAAACTGGTCACAAGCTCTTGAAGAGTTCAAAACTGAGATGACGAGAAAGTTGGAAAAGATTTGGTTAGAGAAATGGGAAATAGCTCAAAAGGAAATCAGGAAAGAAAATAACAGTTTAAAAGCCAGAATTTTGCAATTGGAAAGTGAGGCTCAGAAATCAAATGAACTGATAAGCAAATCGAACACCAGAAATGACCAGATTGAAAAGGAAAACCAAAAGATCATAGCTGAAAACCAGTCCCTAAAGGCTAGAATTGAGCAATTAGAAGCCTATGATCTCTCAAGAAAACAAGAATAAATAAAACAAAGTCAAAAGACTGGAAAAATAGAAGGAAACATGAAATATCTCAATGAGAAAGTGACAGACTAAGAAAACCAGTCTAGAAGAGACAATTTGAGAATCATTGGTCTCCCCGAAAAAGGAGAAATTAATAGAAATTTGGGTTCCATACTAAAAGAAATTATTCAGCAAAATTGCCCTGAAGTGCTACAACAAGAGGGCAATATAGACATTGAAAGGATCCATAGATCACCCTCTACACTAGACCCAGAAAAGACAACACCCAGGAATGCAAAATTCAAAAGCTTCCAAGTAAAAGAAAAAAATCTTTCAAGAAGCCAGAAAGAGACAAATCAAATATCAAGGAGCACCAATAAGGATCACACAGGATCTGGCAGTCTCCATGCTAAAAGACCGCAAGGCTTGGAATATGATATTCAGAAAGGCAAGAGAGCTGGCCCTGCAACCACGGATCAACTACCCATCAAAATTGACTATATACTTCCAGGGGAAAGTATGGGCATTCAACAAAATTGAAGACTTCCAATTATTTGCACAGAAAAGACCAGGGCTAAATGGAAAGTTTGATATCCAACCACAAAAATCGAGAGAAACATGAAAAGGTAAATAAGAAACAGACGGAAAAGAAAGAAAACTCATAATTTTTAAATTTGCCTTTTTAACAGCCTGAGTAAGATCTAATTATCTGTATTCCTATGTGGAGAAATGCTATGTATAATTCTCTGTAGTGAACTCTATTCACTATTATATTATTCACTATTATAGTAATCAGAAGAATAATTCACAGGGAGAGGGTGGAATATTAAATGGTCTAAGATGATATGGGGGGGGTGGGAAAGAGGAAGGTGAATAGTAGGGGACACCAAGAGAAACTTGAGAGAATAAGAAAAATGGGATATTATATTACACACAAAGAGGGCATGGGAAGGAGAGGGGACAAATACTATTATAAGAAGGAGAGGAAGAGAACATTAAAAGGTAATATTAAACCTTACTCTCAGTATAATCAACCAGGAGAGGGAAGAGTAGCTATACTATCCATTGGGATATAAAACTCTTATCTAACCCTACTGAGAAAGTCAGAAGGGATAAACCAAGAGGAGCAGGGGAGTGGGGAGGTCAAAAAAGGGAGGGGAGAAGAAGGGGGAGGGAATTCATTAGGCCTTTAAAAACAAAAAGAGGGGAATAATAAGGGAGGGGGTAGAAAGGGAAGTTAATCAAGGGAGGGGACAAGGGTTACTGGCTTAAAACAAAACACTGGTTTAAAAGGAAATAGTGTAAGAAGAAGGGATAGAATTAGGGGAGGATACCAAAATGTCGGCGAATACACAACTGATAATTATAACTCTGAATGTGAATGGGATGAACTTGCTCATAAAACGGAAGAAAATAGCAGAGTGGATTAGAAACCAAAATCCTACCATATGTTGTCTACAATAAACACATATGAGGTGAGTGGACATACACAAGTTTAAGGTTCAGGGCTTGAGCAAAATCTTTTGGACGTCAAATGAGAAAAAAAAGGCAGGAGTGCCTATTATGATTTCTGACAAAGCCAAACTAAAATAGATATGATTTAAAAAGACAGGGAAGGTCATTACATCCTGATTAAAGGCAGTATAAACAATGAGGAAATAACACTGCTCAATATGTATGCACCAAGTGGCATAGCATCCAAATTCATAAATGAGAAACTGGCAGAGCTCAAGAAGGAAATAGATAGTAAAACCATACTAGTGGGAGATCTAAATATTCCTCTTTCAGATCTAGATAAATCAAACCAAAAAATAAATAAGCAAGAGGTAAGAGAGGTGAATGAAGTCCTAGAAAAATTAGATTTAATTGATATGTGGAGAAAAATAAATAGGGACAAAAAGGAATACACCTTCTTTTCAACTGCACATGGTACAGTCACAAAGATTGACCATGTTATAGGGCATAGAATCATTGCAAACAAATGCAAAAGAGCAGATATAATAAATGTAACCTTCTCAGATCATAATGCAATAAAAGTAATAATTAGTAAGAGCACCTGGACAGGCAAATCAAAAACTAATTGGAAATTAAATAATATGATTCTCCAAAACCAATTAGTCAAAGAAGAAATCATAGAAACAACCAACAATTTCATTGAAGAGAATGACAATGATGAGACATCCTACCAAACTCTGTGGGATGAGGCCAAGGCAGTACTCAGGGGGAAATTTATATCCTTGAGTGCATATATTTACAAATTAAGAAGGGCAAAGATTAATGAATTGGGCATTCCACTCAAAAAATTAGAAAGCGAGCAAATTAAAAATCCCCAGATGAAAACTAAATTAGAAATACTAAAAATCAAGGGAGAAATTAATAAAATTGAAAGTAAAAGAACTATTGAATTAATAAATAAGACTAGAAGCTGGTATTTTAAAATCACCCTAGACAATATAAAATACTTAGGAATATATCTACCAAAACAAAGACAGGTATTATATGAACACGACTACAAAACACTTTCAAAGCAATTAAAACTAGATCTAAAGAATTGGAAAAACATTGATTACTCATAGGTAGGACTAATTAGCATAATAAAAATGACCATTCTACCCAACTTAATTTATTTTAGTGCCATACTTATCAAACTACAAAGAAACTTCTTTACTTAATTAGAATAATCTATGACAAAGTTCATTTGTAAGGACAAAAGATCAAGAATATCAGGGGAAATAATGAAAAATATGTGAAGGAAGGCCCCCTAGCAGTATCAGATCTTAAACTGTACCATAAAGCACCGGGCATCAAAATAATATGGTACTGGTGAAGAGACAGAAGGGAGGATCAGTGGAATAGACTTGGGGAAAGTTACGTCTGTAAGACAGTTTATGATAAACCCAAAGAGCCCAGCTTCTGAGACAAAAAAACCACAAATTGCCAAAAACTGCTGGAAAAATGGGAAAACAATATGGGAGAGATTAGGTTTAGATCAACATCTCACACCCTACACTAAGATAAATTCAGAATGGGTAAATGCCATGAATATAAAGAAGGAAATTATTAGTAAATTAGGCAAATACAGAAAAGTATACTTGTTAGATTTCTGGGAGAGGAAAGATTTTACAACCAAGCAAGAGTTAAAAAAATTACAAAATGTATAATAAATAATTTTGATTTCATTAAATTAAAAAGGTTTTGTACATACAAAACCAATGCAACCAAAATTTGAAGGCAATAATCAAATTGGGAAAACATATGACAAAAATCTCTGACAAAGGAAATTACTCAAATATATAAGGAGCTAAATCATTTGTAAAATAAATCAAGCCATTCCCCAATTCATAAATGGACAATGGAAGTGAATAGGCAATTTTCAGTAAAGAAATCAAAGCTATCAATAAGCACATGAAAAAGTATTCTAAATCTCTTATAATTAGAGAAATACAAATCAAAAAAGCTCTGAAGTACCATCTCACACCTTGCAGATTGGCTAACATGACAGCAAAGGAAAGTAATGAATGTTGGAGGAGATGCGGCAAAATTGGACATTAATGCATCTCTGGTGGAGTTGTGAATTGATCCATCCATTCTGGATAGCAGTTTGGAACAATGCCCAAAGGGCACTAAAAGACTGTCTTCCCTTGGATCCAGTCATATCACTACTGGCTTTATACCCCAAAGAGATCATTAGGAAAAATACATGTATAAAATATTTATAGCTGCAGTCTTTGTAGGCAAAAAACTGGAAAATGAGGATATGCCCTTCAATTGGGTAATGACTGAACAAATTTAGTATCTGCTGGTGATGGAATACTATTTTGCTCAAAGGAATAATTACCTATAGGAATTGATGCAGAGTTAAAGGAGTAGAGCCAGGAGAACACTATACAAAGAGACTGATACACTATGGTAAAAATCAAATGTAAGGAACTTCTCTACTAGCAGTGATGCAATGATCCAGGACCATTCTGAGTGATATATGAAAAATAACACTATTCACATTCAAAGGTGGAACTATGTGTGTAGAAACACAGAAGAAAAACAACTACTTAAACACATGGGTTGATGCAGATATGATTTGGTATGTAGAATCTAAACGACCACAACAGTGCAACTATCAATTATATGGAAATAGGTCTTGATAAATGACATACATAAAACCCAGTGGAAATACATGTCAGCTACAGGGGGCTGGGGGTAGAGGGGAGAAAAAGAATATGAATGGTGTAATCATATACAAATTTTCTAAAAAAATGATAAAAAATATAATATAAAATAATGCAGTTCAATAGAAGGCTCAGGGGATGAAATCATCACCCGACTTGAAGTCCAGTGACTCTAAACTAATAATAATAATCACAATATTAACAATCATAATAAGCATTTAAATAGCACTTTAAGTTATTTAAAATACTTTACATCCATTTTTGTGATTCATAATATCTATGGGCAGAGTGAAGTGAATAAAATTCAGAATATTTGTATGAAAACAATATTATAGAGAAAAACAACTTTGAAAGACCTTAGAATTCTGATGAACATAATGAAAACCCATAATTAGTTTATAACAATTATCAGTGGCATCAAGAAATTTTGTTGAGAATATTTTTTGGGGGGAGGGACTCAGAATACCACAAGTCAGCAGGCAAACCAAAAAGAGATCACTTAATGAAGTAAGATTATATAGTTATGTTATAAATACACCATAAATAAATATACACAAAATAAAATAAATTAAACATAAAATAAAAAGTCTGCTCCACCAAAGCCTGGACAGGAAGGCAAGAGATCGAGAGCCGGGGCTCCACAAAATTTATATTCTCCCTACATTAGCACTAACGTGAAGAGAGTGGGGTGCTGGGAATTGTAGTTTTTGCTAATAGATTCTAATTACACAATCCCCCTGTGATCCTTTCAGAGACTAGTCTTCCCAATGGATCATTTACACATAACTATCTTATACCTCTAAAGGTCTTCTAACTAAAGGTGTATATACAATTGAACTTTCTAAGAGGAAACTACAATAGTTAGAGATAAGAGGGAAATAGAATAGAGACATAGAGAAAAACCAGTGTTTGCTAGGCACATTGTTGGCATACAAATTTACATTCAAAATAAATATATTCAACCACTCACAGTTCAATTTCACTATATTTCAAAGTTCATTCTGGATTTCTTTGTGCAGTGTGTGGTTTCTTAAGGCCTCTTCATGGCTCCTTCTCCAAGCAATTCACTTTCTTGATTCGAGGAGGTAGCAATTTTCTTATCCTAAATTTTCTTTTCAAACAAGAAAACAAACAGGAAAAAACAAACAAGAAATTTTTTTATTATTATTTTTTTCAGATTTAAATTTTTTCAGATTTTATTTTAAGAAAAATTTTCCATTCTTACATGATTCTTATTTTTACTTTCCACTTCACCCCCTTAACCCCTCCATATCCAATGTGCATTTCCACCTATTTTAACATGTGTGAACAATCAAGACTTATTTACATATTATTGGTAGTTGCATTGGTGTGGTTGTTTAGTGTCTCCATCCCCAAGCATGTCCTCATCAACACATGTGTTCAAGCAGTTGTTTTTCTTCTGTGTTTCGACTTCTGTAGTTCTTACTCTGAATGTGGGTAGTGTTCTTTTCCATAAATCCCTCAATTGTCCTGGGTCATTGCCTTGCTGCCAACATAAAAGTACACTATATTCAATTTTACCACAGTGTATCAGTCTCTGTATAAAATATTCTTCTGGCTCTGCTCCTTTCTCTCTGCATCAATTCCTGGAAGTTTTTCCAGTTCACATGGAATTCCTCCAATTTATTATTCCTTTGAACACAATAGTGTTCCATCACCAGCATATACCACAATTTGCCCAGCCTTTCCCCAATTGAAGGGCATACCCTCATTTTCCAGTTTTTTGCCACCACAAAAAAGCATGGCTATTAATATTTTTGTACAAGTCTGTTTACCTATTATTTCTTTGGGGTACAAACCCAGCAATGATATGGCTAGATCGAAAGGCAGGCAGTCTTTTAGAGCTCTTTGGGCATAGTTCCAAATTGCCATGCAGAATGATTGGATGAGTTCACAACTCCACCAGCAGAGCATTAATGTTCCAATTTTGCCACATCCCCTCTAACATCCATTACTCTCCTCTGCTATCATTTTAGCCAATCTCCTAGGTGTGAGGTGATACCTCAGAGTTGTTTTGATTTTCTTATCTCTAATTATTAGAGATTTAGAACACTTTCTCATGTGCTTATTGATACTTTTGATTTCTTTATCTGAAAATTGACTATTCACTTCCATTGTCCATTTATCAATTGGGGAATGGCTTGATTTCTTTTACAATTGATTTAGCTCCTAATATATTTGAGTAATTAGACCTTTGTCAACCAGTTTCGAGGTGACATCCCCTCGAAGTCTTAGAGTGTATATTTGGCAGGAGGGGAGAGCTAGAAGAGTCTCCTCTCATAGACTCTCTCTCCCCCTCTTTCATAACATGTGGTCAGCTGGTTTTTCTTATAATATGAGAGCAAATAAAACAAAATGTGAGACTACATCCTTGCATTAACAGTAGGGTTGATATGGAATATACAATTATAGGTTATCTGCATAACAATGGATCAAATAAGTCATCCAAATAAAATAAAATATAAAGCAACTTTCCCAAAGGGAAAAAATGTAGATGTGTGGAAAAAATCCCAGAAAATAGTAACAAACAAGTAATAAATGGAAATAAACCCCCAATATTTATCTACGTTCCACTGAAAATAACTTCTATTCTAAAAACACGTGGATCAAGTGGGGCATCATAACTACCCACCATCTTCCTTGAAGATAGAAAGTTGCCATAGAAAAGAGGCACATAGATATGACAAAGGGAAGGTGATACAATAGTATGATATTTAATCCATCCAGTGTGAACTCCATATGAAAGTCAGAGGGATAGCAAGGTAGATTCTGATCAGGTGGACATATATCTTTCAGGGAAATGGAGCCAGAACAGACCTACTCAGCTTTTTCAGAAGATACACTTCTGGCCTTTCCAAGAGATAACTCTCCATCTCCAGCTTATATATGCCACCCCAACTGGGGCTATTGGCATAATCTGCTTAATAGCACTCATTTGCTAGTATATTTAGAATCAGATTAAATGATATTAGGCACAGGCCCATAAGATATAGTCACAAATGACAGGTTTTAATATTCTATGTTATAGAGTATACTCATGTAAACATTACCAGGGCTCATAGACCTGGTAGACTAAAATTTAATAATTAAAAAGTATCATATATACTGCCATAAACTCAAATAAAAATCATACTTAAAATAGTAACAAAAATGAGAAAAAAATATTTTTTCAAATCCAATTTAAAAATATAAAAAAATTATGATATATATTTTAAAGAAACATTGATTACTTCAAAGTTAAATTTAATTTTACTGTAACACGGCATTCTTGGTATTCATGTACATGGTTTTGTTGTTGCTGTTGCTGTTGTTGTTGTTGTTTTTGCTGCTGCTCCTGCTGCTGCTGCTGCTGCTGTTGTTGTTGCTTCCCCTGAGAAAACTTGACATAGGCATAGTTTGAAAAGGATAATAATGTCGAGAAGTAAAATAGCCCATTTAGCCAGAATTGATAACAGATAAGTTCCTAGTAAGGCGAAAGCGATTCCATCATGCTCCATCAGAAGTCACATGGGTCTGTATTGAAGTTGGATATGTCATTCATAATCTTTCAGAGCTCATGGACATGTATAACAATTTCCCATGATATATTTATGTAAGAACAACATTAATAAGAGCTTAGGCATTCCTTGAAGCAATGGTAAGCATGTCCAGTGCTAAATGACTCTTTTTGATAAGGGGTCAGTCTCTTTCTGGAGGAATGTGATAGCTTTAGAAGTTCAAGAAATGGCTTGAACTGTTTACTAAGCCAATTTCTAAATCTTAGCAGATATGTTCCTAATTAGATCTATTACTGTCATCATTACAAAAATAAGTAATGGTACTCTGAAGAATTTTTGTTCTATAGAGGAATTGCCACTGAATTAGGTCTAGACCTCTTGTTATGTATATACTACCATGTACCTAGGTCCCTAGCAGTTAACATGTCCATGCAGCCTATAAAATAATACATGTACTTACTTACACTAAACCAAATTTTTTTAAATTTTTAACTTTTAATTAATTAATTAAGAAAATGTTTTTCATGGTTACATGATTTATATTCTTTCTCTCCCTCCTCAGTACCCCTTCCCAGAGCCCATGAGCAATTCCACAGTATTTTACATGTAGCGTTCAAAATCTTTTTCCATGTTATTATTTGCAACATCCTCAATCATATTCACATTGAACCATGTGATCAAATAGTTTTTTTTCTGAGTTTCTACTGATACAGTTCTTTCTCTGGATATGGATAGCATTCTTTCTTATAAGTCCCTCAGAACTGTGCTGGATCATTGCATTACTGCTAGTAGAGAAGTCCATTGTGTTCGATTATGCCACAATGTATCAGTCTCTTTGTGTAGTGTTCTCCTGGTTCTGCTCCTTTCACTCTGCATCAATTCCTGGAGGTTTATCTAGTTCACATGGAATACTTCCAGTTCATTATTCCTTTCAGCACAGTAGAATTCCATCATCATCAGATAGCACAATTTTTTCAGCCATTCCCTAATAGATAGACACCCCCTAATTTTCCAAATTTTTGCTACCACAAATTATTTTTGTCCATGTCAGATTACTTATCTCTTTGGAGTATAAACCCAGCAGTGGTATGGCTAGATCAAAGGGCAGTCAGTCTTTTAAAGCCCTTTGGTCATAGTTCCAAATTGCCTTTCAGAATAATAGGATCAATTCACAACTCTACCAGCAGTACATTAGTGTCCCAATTTTGCCTCATCCCCTCCAACATTTATTACTTTCCTTTGCTGTCATATTGACCAATCTTCTAGGGGTGAGGTGGTACCTCAGAGTTGTTTTGATTTGCATTTCTCTAATTATAAGGGATTTAGAATATTTTTTCATGTGCTTATTGAGAGTTTTGATTTCTTTATCTGAAATCTGCCCATTCATGTCCTTTGTTCTTTTATCAACTGTGTAATGGCTTGAATTTTTTTTACAATTGACTTAAGTCCTTATAAATTAGAAAAATCAGACCTTTGTCAAAGGTTTTTGTTACAAAGATTCCCACCCACCCACCCAATTTTGGTTACATTGGTTTTGTTTGCACAAAACTTTTTCATTTAATATAATCAAACTAATTCATTTTACATATTATAATGTTCTCTATCTTTTTCTTGATCTTAAATTCTTTCCTTTCCCATAGATCTAATAAGTACACTACTATGTTTACCTAATTTCCTTATAATTTCCTTCTTTATATTTGTCATTTACCCATTCTGAATTTATCTTGACATAGAGTGTGAGATGTTGATCTAAACCTAAACTTTCCAATTTTGCTTGCTGAGGTCATTAATCCCAAGTCTATTCCATTGATCCTTTCTTCTGTCTCTTAGCCAGTACCATATTGTTTTGATGATCATTGCTTTATAGGCTTTATAGTACAGTTTAAGATCTGGTACTGCTAGGCCCCCATACTTCACCTTTTTTTTGTTTTTCATTATTTCCCTTGATGTTCTTGATCTTTTGTTCTTACAAATGAACTTTGTTATAATTTTTTTCCAATTCAATAAAAAAGTTTCTTGGTATTTGATAGGAATTTCACTGATTAAGCAAATTAATTTGGGTAGGATTGTCATTTTTATTATATTAGTTTATCCTACTGATGAGCAATTAATCCTTTTCCAATTATTTAGATCTAATTTTAATTGTGTGGAAAGTGTTTTGTAGTTGTGTTCATATAATTCCTGTGTTTGTCTTGGCAAATAGATTTCCAAATATTTAATATTGACTAGTGTGATTTTAAATGGAATTTATCTTTCTAATTTTTGCTACTGAGTTGTGTTGGAAATACATAAAAATGTTGATGATTTATGTGAGCGTATTTTGTATCCTGCAACTTTGCTAGTTGTTAATTATTTCCACTAGCTTTTTAATTTATTCTCTAGGAGTCTTTAATTAGATCATTATATCATCTGCAAAAAAGAGAGTTTAGTTTCCTCATTGCCTACTTTAATTGATTCAATTCCTTTTTTCTTTTCTAATTCCTACTGTTAGTGTTTCTAATACAATGTTAAGTAATAGAGGTGATAATGGGCATCCTTGCTTCACTCCTGATCTTATTGGGAAGGTTTCTAACTTATCGCCATTGTAGGTGATGCTTAGTGATGGTTTGAAATAAATACTGTTTATTATTTTTAGAAAAGACCCATCTATTTCTATACTTTCTAGTGTTTTCAACAGGAATGAGTGCTGTATTTTGTCAAAGGAGATTTATGCATCTATTGAGATAATCATGTGATTTCTGTTGTTTTGGTTATTGATATGGTCAATTATGTGGATGGTTTTCCTAATATTAGACCATCTCTGCATTCCTGGCATAAATCTCACCTGTACATAGTGAATAATCCTCTTGATCACTTGCTAGAATCTTTTTACTAGTATTCTATTTAAGATTTTTGCATCAATGATCATTAAGGAGACTGGACTGTAGTTTTCTTTCTGTTTTTGGTCTGCCTAGCTTTGGAATCCGTACCCTATTTGTATAATAAAAATAGTTTGGTAGAAATCCTTATTTTTTATTTTGTCAAATAGTTTATATAGTATTGGGATTAGAAGTTGTTTAAATGTTGGATAGCATTCACTTGTGAATCCTTCTGTTCCTGGGGATTTTTTTAAAGGAGTTCCTTGATAGATTCTTTAATTTCTTTCAAATATGGGATTTTTTAAGTATTCTATTTCCTCTTGTTAATCTAAGCAATTTATATTTTTTAGATAGTCACTAATTTCACCTAGATTGTCATATTTATTGCCATATAACTGGGCAAAATAGTTCTTAATAATTACCTTGATTTCCTCTTCATTAGAGGTGAGGACACCATTTTCATCTTTGATACTGTTAATTTGATTATCTTCTTTTTTATTAGATTAACCAGTACTTTATCAATTTTATTTTTTTCAAAGTACCAGCTCTTAGTCTTATTTATTAATTCAATAGTTCTTTTATTCTTACTTTTGTTAATTTCTCCTTTAAGTTTTAGGATTTCCAATTTAGTATTTATCTGAGAATTTTTAATTTGTTTTTTTGATTTTTCAAAAAATTTTCAATTGTAATCCTCTCTTCCCTCTATTTTGCTGGCATAAGAAGCCAAGGATATAAATTTTATCCTGATTACTTCTTTGACTGCATCCCATAAATTTTGATAATTTGTTTTCTCATTGCCATTTTCTTCAGTGAAATCAGTATATGTTTCTTTAATTTGTTTTTTGACCACCAGTATTAAAGAATTAGATTACTTAGCTTTCAATTAATTTTAAATCTGCCTTTCCACAAAGCTTTATTGATTATAATTTTTATTATAGTATGTTATGGACAAATTGGATTTATTATTTCTGCTTTCCTAAATTTGTTTCCAATGTTCTTATGCCTTAGTACATGGTCATGTGTTGTTGAAAAGACATTATATTCCTTTTTATCCTTATTCAATTTTTCCAGATATCTATTAATTCCAATTTTTCTACCATTTTATTCACTCCCGTTAATTCTTTCTTATTTATTTTTTGTTCAATTTATATAGTTCTGATAAAGGAAGGTTAAGGTCCCCCACTCGTATGGTTTTACTATCTATTTCCTCCTTGAGTTCCTTTAGTTTTTACCTTTAGAAATCTGAATGCTCCACCATTTAGTGCATTTATGTTGAATACAAATATTTCTTCATTATTTGTATTGCTTTTCATCAATATGTAATTACTTTCATTATCTCTTTTAAGTAGATACATTTTTGCTTGACTTTTGTCTGAGAAAATAATTGCTACTTCTGCCTTCTTTGTCTCAGTCGCAGCCCAGTAAATTTTGCTCTTCCCTCTTACCATTACACTGTGTGTGCCTACTTGCCTTAAGTGTGTTTATTATAAACCAGTAATGGGCAAACTTTTTAAAGATGGGGCCAAAGGAAAGAAAATGCTCATCTGTTAGTCTGTTTCTAAGACAACTCTTTTGAAGTTTCATTGTATTGTATCCTACTCATTGTATTCATCTAATTAGGAATAATGTCATGAGGCCAGATAGAACATTTCAGGGGGCCACATCTGGCCTGTGGTCCGTAGTTTGCCCATCACTGGTATAGACAAAATATGGTGAGATTGTGTTTTTTAGTCTATTCTGCTATTCATTTCCTTTGTATTGGTGAGTTCATCCCATTCACATTAACCCTTATGATTACTGTCTATGTATTCCCCTCCATTTTGACTTCCTCCTCTAATTTTGCCTTTTCTCTTATCACTCTTACCCTCCCCTCCAACTTTTGGCTTTTAGTCAGTCTCCCTGCTTTACCTTACCTAATGTTACTCCCCTTCCCACAACTTCCACTCTTATTTACTCTTCTCTTACTATAGTGCCTTTTAAATGTCCCCTAACATTTCCCTCCCTTTTATTGCTCCTCTCCCCAACAGCCCATTTATTACCCTTCTATTTCTCTATAGGACATGATATAATTTTCTACCCAAATGGATTTCACTGTTCTTCCCTCTCTGAGTCAATTTCAACATGTGTAAAATTTAAGTATTACCTGCCACCAACTTCTCCTATCCTTCCATTGTATTGTTCTTCTCCTCAGCTCCCCATGCTCTTTTTTATGAAACAGATAATTAACACATGTTATCTCTTTTCCCATTTTTATTATCCTCTTTTTTAGCTCTAGTTTTTAAAATATTTTTCAACATATCCTATATAGTTTGTCATTATAACCTCTAAGTATACTTCTTCTAGTTAACCTGATGATAATAAATTTTAAAATGTTAACAATAACATCTTTTCTTATAGGAATACAAATAATTTGAAGTTATTGGGTCCCTTAAAAAATTCCCCCCCTTCTTAATTACCTTTTGATGATTCTCTTAAGTTCTGTGTTTGGGCATCAAATTTTGTTTAAGTTGAGTTTTTCTTTAGGAATGCTTGGAAGTCTTATATTTTATTAAATGACCATGCTTTCCCCTGCAAGAATATAGTCTATTTTGCTAGGTAGTTGATTCTTGGTTATGGGCCCATTCCCTTGATTTCTGGATTATCATCTTCCATGTATTTCAGTCCTTCAGTGTGGATTCAGCAAAGTCCTGTGCTATCCAAAATGTGACTGATGTGATATCTGAATGGGTTTTTTTTAGCAGCTTGCAGTATCTTTTCTGTGGTCTGGTAGTTCTTGAACTTAGCCATAACATTTCTAGACATTGTCAATTGGGGATTAAATGTAGGAGCTGATCTGTGGTTTCATTCAATCTCCTCTTTTTTCTCTTGTTCAAGAATTTCAGGGCAGTTTTCTTGGATAATTTCCTATAGAATGATTTCTAGCCTTTTTCTTTTGTCATGATTTTCTGGCTATCCAATAATTCTTAAATTGTCTCTTCTGGACTTCTGGGTTAAAATGGCAGCAGAGTAGAAGCAGCTTGCTTAACCTCTCCTAACCCACACAGATAGGACTCCTCAAGAGGACATAAAAAAATCTAGACAAACGAAGGGACCTCACAACAGGGCTCAGCATTGAAGGTACATTGGATTGGGGCATTTCCATGCTATAAGGGGGTGAAATCACTCTCACTAAAATGTAAGCTGAGCAACTCCTCCCCACCACACCACCTACAGTGCCAAAGCCAGTGTAAGACTTAGAGCAAGTTTGGAGCATTCATTAAGTTTTGGGAGCTAATTGGGATCACCAGGGCCTGCGTCTGAGAGAAGCAAGTCTTAAGACCCCAAGAGGCTAAAGAACCAGACTTTGAACACAGACCTTGAGCTCAGGTGCAGACAAGACATGGATTTGAGAGAAGGGGCAGATGTGGACTTGGACCTTGAGTGCAGGCGTAGACCTTGGGTGGGGACCCAGTGAAGAGGGGTGCATGACTGTGGAAGCAGCGCCCTGAGACTGTTAAAGGAGTTTCAGGCAGAGGAGCAAACAAGGGGACCACCAGGTGGCTTGACTCTGAGAACAACTTGACTTGAGACCTCAGGTGCTTAAAGAGTGCAGACCAACCCTGGGCAGGAGGATAAGTCTGAGAGGGCTTAGGGCACTGTGACTCAGACAAAACCTGCTCCACAGCTCAATAGGATAGGCAGAGAGCCTGTCTGCCTCACCCAGACTTCTTACTCTGAAAGAAATAATAATAATGGCAAGCCAGGCACAAGAACCTCAAAAGATAAGAATCAATAAGAAATATTTAACACGCGACAACTTTTTCACAGAAAAATCCAGACAACAGAGCAAACAGCAGAGGAGAACAAGTAATCACATCCAAACTTCCCCACCCCCTCCCAAAAAAAAGTTGGTCACTAGCTCTTGAAGAATTCAAATCTGAGATCATGAGAAAGATGGAAGAGATCTGGTGAGAAAAGTGTGAAAAAGCTCAAATTCCTAATTGGAGAAATATGCCCCCAAATCAAAAGATTATAGAAGAAAACAAGTCTCTAAACACCAGAATTGGGCAAGTAGAAGTCAATGATCTCTCAAGAGAGCAAGAACAAATAAAGCAAAGTAAAAAGACTGATAAAATAGAAGGAAAGATGAAATGTCTCACTGAGAAACTGACAGATCAAGAAAACAGGCTTAGAAGAGATAATTTGACAACCACTGGTCTTTCTGAAAAAGCAGAAATTAATAGAAATGTGGACTCCATACTAGAAGACATTATCCTACAAAACTGCCCTGAAGTTCTTCAACAAGAGGGCAATATAGACATTGGAAGGATCCATATATCACCCTCTACACTAAACCCTGAAAAGACAACCCTAGGAATATAATAGCCAAAATCAAGAGTTTCCAAGTAAAAGAAAAAAAATGTACAAGAAGCCAGAAAGAGACAATTCAGATATCAAGGAACACCAATCAGGATCACACAGACCTGGCAGCCTCCACACTAAAAGACTGCAAGGCTTTCAATATGATATTCAGAAAGGCAAGAGAATTGGCTCTACAATCAAGGATCACCTACTCATCAAAACTGACTATATACTTTCAGGGGAAAGTATAGGCACTCAACAAGATAGAAGATTTCCAATTATTTGCACAGAAAAGACCAGGAATAAATAGAAAGTTTGATATCCAACCCCAAAAACCAAGAGAAACATGAAAAGGTAAATTAGAAAGAGAAGGGAAAGAAAGAAAACTCTTATTTTTAGATTTGCCTCTTTAAGGGCTTCAATAAGATCAAATTATTGGTATTCCTCTATGGAGAAATGTTATGTGTAATGGACTTCTTTACTAGCAGTAATGGAATGACCCAGAACAATTCTGAGGGATTTATGGAAAAAAATTCTACCCACATTCAGTGGAAGAACTACAGAAGTGAAAATAGAAGAAAAACAACCGCTTGAACACATGGGTTGATGCAGACATGATTGGGGATGTAGACTCGAAACGACCACACCAATGCAACTATAAATAATATGTAAATAAGTCTTGATCGATGACACATGTTAAAACCAGTGCAAATGTGTGTTGGATATGGGGGAGTTGAAGGGGAGTGAAGGGGAAAGTAAAAACATTAATCATGTAACCATGGAAAATTTTTCTAAAAAAATAAAATATTAAATCTTAAAAAAAATTAAAAATTGTCTCTTCTCAATCTACTTCCCAGGTCTATTCTTTTATCAATGAGGTCTTTCATATTTTCCTCAACTTTTTTTATTCTTTTGATTTTTTTATAGACTCTTGCTTCTTTGTGAAGTCATTTGTTTCTACTTGTTGGATTCTATTAAAGACTGAATTTCATCCATGGCTTTTTGATAATACTTTTCTTTTTGATCTATTTTTCTCTTAGGTTATCTTTCACTTTCTTTACCTCCTTTTCAAGCTTGTTAATTCTGGCTTCTATGACACTATTTTCTTATTTTAGTTCATGTGCCTCTATTTCCAGATGACCTGTTTTGCTTTTTAATTTCTTTCTCAATTCTCTTAATTGTTTTTTGAATTGTGTTTTGAGTTCTTCCAAAGCCTCAGTCCAATTCACTAGAGTTCCTGAGTTTTTGCTTGGTGTTTCTTGGTCCTCCTCTGTTCCATTTTTTCTTTGTTCATTACCTGGATAGAAGCTATTGATTATACGTTCTTTTTTCTTTAGCTGTTGTTTATTCATATTGTTTTTCTTCATTCACCCTTTCATTGTCTGTAATCTTATTCCTCCATTTATTTGCTGGATCTGTGGGTTTGGGCTATTCTGTCCTGAAGGGGCTTCTTCTCTGCTCTGCTGATTAACTAGATTAGGCTGATGGAGTAGTAATGAGCTCTGAGACCAGATATTCTCCAGCTGCCAGCAGAAGGTGAAGGTGAAGGCAAAGGTATGGAGGCTGCAGGTAGTTACCCTCATTTTCCTCTCTACTCCTTTTTGCCAGCATTCTCCCTGCCAGCTTCCAGGTAAGAACCATGAGCTTCTTGTGGTGTTACCAAGGTACTGTGTTGTCGTGCAGGCCTTAGCCCTTTGAATCCTAGTCAACTGGATTCATACTAATATCTGAGTGCAGTAGGTGGAGGAGAGGATTTGGAGATTGCACTTCCCTGCCCTCTGAAGCCCTCTTATCTGCACTATTGATAGATGGGATTAAGCTGGGCCAAGTTGATATGCAGAGCTGGATGTGCCCTGAGGCCACAACCTCCAGAGGCAGAGGCTTAAGATGGAGAGTGGTGGCTGAAAGCTAAGATCAAGCTGCCTTCCTCTCTGTCCCTCTCATCCAGATGCCTCTCTGACAGCTGTGGTCAGAGTCCTGAGTCTTGAGGAGCTATAGTAGCAAGGCATTTCCTCCAGTTTAGAGCCCTTGCCCTGAGATCCCAGCAACCTCTGGGGTCTCAGTGAAGTAGGTGGGGGAGAGGTCCTGGGACCTTCCTTCTTTCTTTTCTTTAAACCCAAGTATTCAACCTTCTTTGGATACCTTTTAAGTTGAATCAAGCAGGAGGGTCCCTGGGCTCCATCCTGTTATTAAATTTGCTTTTCTATCCCCCTTAAAGCACTTTGTTTTCAATTGGTGTAGAAGGGTTTTCACAGAGGACTTGACTCTCACTACTTCTACCAGGCCATCTTGACTCTGAGTCCCCAAACCACAAGTTTTATTTAAACTTTGTGGAAGGGTAGAATAATCTAAGGAGTTACAAACATAGAATTGTCCTAGAATCTTTGAACTCAATGGGATGTCTGTGCTTAGCTGCAATGAAGAAGCAACAGTAGCAAAAGATCC
The DNA here is from genome assembly GCF_016433145.1 of Gracilinanus agilis. NCBI lineage: Eukaryota > Metazoa > Chordata > Mammalia > Didelphimorphia > Didelphidae > Gracilinanus > Gracilinanus agilis. The sequence goes on from NC_058133.1 coordinate 303,317,040, forward strand.
GTATTCATATGACCCATCCCTCATCCTACTGAGGTATGTGTAAGCACAGAGACATGTTGTTGTAAGGAATGGATTAGTGATTTTTACACTTCACATTATTTCCCATATATCTAATACTTATATTCCACTATACCTTTTAACATACAAATCAAAAGTGGGTAAATGGTTAGTGAGTGGGATTTGAGAAATCCAATATCTGAAAGTTACTTTGGAAGACATATTAAAATCAACTGAGATTTCAGGGTCTGCAAACCTCTCAAATACTAATTATTCAATTGATATGATAACTTTAACAAATTAATTTGTCATTTCAAATAATTAACCATGAACAATTTCAAAATAAAGTTAGTGCTTCAAAATTAGAACTAAAATTAGAATTAAAACTCAAAACAATGAATTGGAATATAACATCATATTTTTTAAGTATATACATTATTTATTTTAAGGGTTTTGTTCATAATTTAAGTTTTGAAAATAGAGGGAAATTTTTGTTTATAATAAAATTTTCTTCATAATACTTTACCAAATTGTATCTTACAAAGAGTATTAAAGAATTTAAAATATTAAAAATCATATTACCAAATATTAAAATATTGCACCAAATTGCTTTATCATATTTTAAAATGCCATATTAAATTATCTAATATGAAGAAGTAAAATTCCAAACTGTATTGGTTAATTTTTTCTTGAGAGACTGTTTTTGTTTTTCTTAATTTTAAAATAACTTATTAATTGACTGGTCAAGACATACTCTTTGTGGTCAAAAGACTAGCTTGATCATTATAAGTTCAACAGAAATTCCTGGCCCATACACACACACACACACACACACACACACACACACACACACACACTCACACACACACACACACACACACACACACACACACTCACACACACATTTTGGGGAACTCATACTTCAGCCCCTCTCTTGAATATCCCAAGTTGCTTATACTTTGTAATATCTAATTAAGAGACAATCCTTCAAACCCTCAGCACTTCCCCAACCTGACAGGTGAGAATTCACATGTCTGCTGGAAAGGCATTATTATAGAACTTTTCCTGTCAATCCAAATCTATGTGTGAAGGGTTAAAATTTTTTTTGGGGTAGGAGTTTGATTAAAAGCCAGTGCACAGTTTATTAAACACAAAATATTAAGTTTATTATTAGAAAATACAGATAGGAAATAGGAAGGAAGAGAGTGAAAGTAATCTTATAATTCTTTATAACTATACCCAAGATGCCAATTATAACTAAATTTTTCTAGAAAACCCTACATCTGTCTACCTCAGAGGGGAGTATCTTCTGCTAGGCTGAAACCCTTGCCTACTCTTCTATTCTTACTATCTAATAATATAAACACTATCTACCTTATCTACCCAAGGTAACTCACAATCAGTCTCCTCGTAGTCCCAGACACACACACACACACGCACACACACACACACACACACACACACACACACTCCTCTCACCAGGGGCCCTAGACCTTTCCAATGGTTTGCAACTTACAAAACCACAATCAGTCACATCCTTCCAATTGTCACCAACTGCCAACCTGCACAGCAGGGGGTCACCAACAGACAACTTGCACAGCAAGGGGTCTCTTACTGAAAAAAATATTATTACTCCTTTTCTTCTTAACTGTAAAAAAGGGAGAAATTAATAAAAACTCTCAACATGTGAAAGGATGATATTCCTTAGGACAAAGATAATGCAGAAACCAATAGACTCAATAGAGACAGATCCTGAGGACTGGCTCAGGAATTATCCCTAATGTAGCTTTTATAATCCAGGATCTTGATATAAAAATAATAGAACATATAAAAATAAATTCTCACAAAATATATTCTGTTTGTCTCTAAGGAAAACTCTTTTCATTTGAATGTTTTCTGCTATTTTATAATGAATTGCTGTTATATTTATTTTGTCAAAGCCTTTTTCTTCATCTATTGAGAAAAGAATGTAATTTCTCTTGATTTTGTTATAGATATGATATGTTATGCTGATAGTTTTCCTAATATTGAAGTAAGCCTGCATTCCTGGCATGAAATCCAGTTACTCATGGGGAATCATCCTAGCAATATTATTTCCTTTGGTTTTAACAGAAATCTAGGGTCATTTATTTAGCATGATTATGGAGGTATTTTCTTTGGTTAAAGAGTTGTCAACAAAGACATATTCACATGTTATGCCTGAATTACATGTTATAACTGAAGTCTAATAACTACAATAAGAAGTCATTCACTAACATTACCCATAACTAATTCATAGTATATCACTCTCACTATAACTAAGAAGTCAATAATTGTAAAAAAAAAAAAAAAGAAAAGTAAAATAGGCTAAAAGGTGGACATTAATTTCTAATCTTTTGTAAATATGTACCCTCATGATAGATTTGAAAACTCATTTTAACTTAAACACAATAGGAAGGCCTGAAGAACTATAGTTAACAGGGTCCCTTCTTTTATAGATGAAAAATTGGCAAAATTTCTTTCTTTCCTTCCTTCATTCCTCCCTACCTCTCTCTATCTTTCTTTCCTTCTTTCTTATTTCCTTCTCTCCTTACTTCCCTTCCTCACTCTTTTTCTTTGTTCCTTTCTTCATTTCTAAAGACATTATTAGAGAACTTTGAATTGTTACTACAGTGCACTAAAAATCAGAGCAACTATAATCAATAAAATGACTAATATGACTTGATCCTCTAAATAATTTTTAAAAAGATTTTTGTCTTCTGAATAATTTACTAATAGAAAAATTTGCACTTCATATCTCAACACATTTATCTTCCTAGTATCATAACTCCCCATATGATTTCAGTAATGTAAGAAATGCCCCATTAAAAAATGACAACAACAAACAAACAAACAAAAAAACTTTACCAATAGAAGTCAGTACCTTCTCTGAAACGTAAAGGTATTATGTTTTCAGTGGTTAGATAACTTCATTAGGGTTATATAGAAAGAATATATTGGAGATTTGTTGTCAAAGGTAAGACTGAGTCAGTCTTCTTGACATAAAGTTATGCTCTTCATCCAATATACTTTTGTGAGAAAGCCTATGGGTACAGTGCATATGTGTTTATGTGTATACATCCACATACATATATATGAATGAGAATGTGTAACTTTATATATATATATATACATATATATACATATATATGTATATATATAATATGTACAAAAATATGGATGTATGTATAATCCATTAAGTCTTACTTTGTTTATATATGTTGTAAATATATGCACATACTTTTACATAATATTTATTTTTGCTTTGAAAGTAAAATATTAATACCAATAATCATTTGTTATTTAAATTTATCTGCTACCTGAATACCTTTCTTTTCAGGAAAGCTATTTTCTTATTATGATAGCAATATTTTGTCATTACTATTCTTTTATTGAAAAGTTGGGAAATTTATTGTGGGCAGATTCCCATAACAATTTGTAAGTCAACATTTTAATGTGTTTATAGCTTACTTGGTTATGGAGATTCTACTGTATTAGATATTTATTCATACTTTGATGAGTATCCTCAAACACCTAGTTTATTAATATTACAGGTCAGGGAAATCATAAATTTCAATATGATTCCATTCTGAACAATCTGTGGAGTAGGAGATTGGAAGCATAAAATAAAATGAGGAGAATCATGTCATATTCTGCTGGGAGACATATTTTACCCTTCAGCAGCATATAAGAAATGCGTGTTTTAGAAATTGAGGCAAGTCACTCTGTACTTCCTTCCCAGAAGACACATTTCTCAGCCTCAAGCAGAATTCCCCTCTTAGCAGAATTTTTTTTAAGATAGCAAGCATGAGTGTAATTTATTTAGCTTTTTCTCTCTTGTGCCAGTGGAAATTGTTGTATAGAATTTTAATTCACACTGATGGGATAACCTATTTTCTTTTCAGAAAGGTATATTTGGCCATCAAGAGAAATCATTATCCATTCTATTTTTTTAACATTTATTAATATTCATTTTTAACATGGTTACATGATTCATGCTCCTCCTTGCCCCTTCAACCCCCCCCCCCCCGCACCCTCCCCTCACCCATGGCCGATGCGCATTTCCACTAGTTTTGTCATGTGTCCTTGATCAAGACAAATTTCCAAATTGTTGGTAGTTGCATTGGTGTGGTAGTTTCGAGTCCACACCCTCAATCATGTCCACCCCGACCCATGCGTTCAAGCAGTTGTTTTTCTTATATGTTTCCTCTCCTGCAGTCCTTCCTCTGTATGTGGGTAGCTTTCTTTACCATAAATCCCTCAGAATTGTCCTGGGTCATTGTATTGCTGCTGGTACAGAGGTCCTTTACATTCAAATTTACCACAGTATATCAGTCTCTGTGTATAGAGTTCTTCTGGCTCTGCTCCTTTCGCTCTGCATCAGTTCCCGGAGGTCTCTCCAGTTCGCCTGGAATTTCTCCAGTTTATTATTCCTTTTAGCACAATAGTATTCCATCACCCGCATATACCACAGTTTGTTCAGCCATTCCCCAATTGAAGGACATACCCTCCTTTTCCAATTTGTTGCCACCACAAAAAGCGCAGCTATAAATATTTTCGTACAAGTCTGTTTATCTATGATCTCTTTGGGGTACAAACCCAGCAATGGTATGACTGGATCAAAGGGAAGGCATTCTTTTATAGCCCTTTGAGCATGATTCCAGATTGCCAGCCAGAATGGCTGGATCACTTCACAGCTCCACCAGCAATGCATTAATGTCCCAATTTTGCCACATCCCCTCCAACATTCATTACTCTCCCCTTCTTTCATTTTAGCCAATCTGCTAGGTGTGAGGTGATACCTCAGAGTTGTTTTGATTTGCATTTCTCTAATTATTAGAGATTTGGAACACTTTCTCATGTGCTTATTGATACTTTTGATTTCTTTACCTGAAAATTGCCTATTCATGTCTCTTGCCCATTTATCAATTGGGGAATGGCTTGATGTTTTATACAATTGCTTTAACTCCTTGTATATCTGAGTGATTAGACCCCTGCCAGAGTTTTTCATTATAAAGATTTTTTTCCCAATTTGATGTTTCCCTTCTGATTTTGACTATATTGTTTTTGTTTGTACAAAAACTTTTTAGTTTAATATAATCAAAACCATTTAATTTACATTTTGTAATTTTCTCTA